>NW_006408726.1:2264341-2265690 GCF_000296735.1 Chrysochloris asiatica
AAAAAAAAAAAAAAGACAAACAACTCAAGCAAGAAAATAAGCAAAGTATTTGAATAAATATTTATTTAAAAAACATGCAAATAGTCAATAAGCACATGAAAAAATGTTCAGTATCATTAGTCATTGCTGTTCTTGCTTGTTAAGTGTTGTCAACACAGTCCTGACACATAGTGATACTGTATAAGTTTTCCAAGAAGTAACTGGTGGGTTTAAATCACTGACTTTGAAGTTAGCAGTTCAGTGCTTATCATGAAGCTCCACAGTAGTATTCCTCTTTAGTCGTTAGGGAAAAGCATATTAAAATTACAATGAGATGCTACTTCACATGTCTACTGTTACAAAACAGAGAAAAGCCAGAAAATAACAAGTGTTGAAAGGGATGTGAACAATTTGGCATCCCTGTCCTTTGCTTGTGGGAATGGAAGAAAATTTGAAGACACAAGAAGGAATGGAAGAGTTTAAGGCACCAGAGGCAAATGCTGTTATATACACCATCCTGCAATAAGAGTGATACACAAGTAGGCAAATGGATAAGGGCACAGGTTGGATGGGTGTGAAAAGGAGAATAGGAGTCTAACTATATAGAGAGTTGTTAAGTGCCATTGAGCAGGTTTTGACTCATAGCTACTCTGTATATGGTTTCCAAGGAGTGGCTGGTGAGTTTGACCAGTGGAACTTGTGATTCAAACCAACCCTGAAGTCCAGTGCTTTAACATACAACATAATTGTTGCTCATTGTTGTTAAATGCTGTCGAGTTGGTTCCAACCCACAATAATCCTATATAGGGTTTCTGAGGAGTAGCTGGTGAACTTGAACTGCCAACCTTGCAGATCAAACTGACTTTGTAATAAAGCTCATTAACCCACAGTGCTACATCAGGACTCCTACAGCATCATATCTATCCAAAAATATGGTGGGGCATACAAGGGACAAACTTATGAAAACTTCTTAGATATAATCAAACATCTTGAGGGATTGAATCACTAGACCTGGGGGCTCAGGACGATAGTTTCAAGGGACACAGTGGTGAATTGGCATAACTTAGTTTACAAAGACCATGTTCTACATCCTATTTGATGAATAGCAACTGAGGTCTTGTGAGCAGCTATCAGATGTATGACTATTGGTCTCCCCTTATCCTGAGGAAAGAAGAGTGATGACATTTGAAGACACATGAAAACAGTCAGTCAAAAGTAATAATGAATCATACATACATCAGTCTCCAAGACCCTGAGACAAGAAGAACTAGATGGTATTTAATTACCATTGCCAATTTCTTTGAAGGAAATCACGTTAGGTTATAAAAGAGTAGGAGAAACATGAAACAAAACTCAAAACCATAAAAAGA
>NW_006408726.1:2267905-2274358 GCF_000296735.1 Chrysochloris asiatica
CCTTCTTTCAAGAAGTATCTTCTGTTCTTCTAGCTGCTCCAGGCTGGTCTGCTTGTCCTTTCAAGTGGAAATTTCCCACCTCAGAAGATTCTGGATGAGGTTCATGGTTCCACCTATGGTTTTATGTAATGCAGAGGCTCCACAGAAAGCCTCCTTCACTGGGCACGTTGTAGCACCATTTTAGGTATTTCAATCAGTTATAGACAGAAGATGGACTTACAAGCTTTCTATGATGATAAATCTGGCTATTCCTTTTTCTCCCCCTCAAGTGTCTATTTAAAAATGGTATACAGAGAAACCAAGATTAAAAACACAGCCAAGCATCTTGATATTATTTTCCAATTTTGCCCATTACAACCATTTCTCCCCTGTATCCCAGAGCCCTGTTTTTCCATGGTTTTGTATACATTATTATTTACCTCTGTTCCACTTAGCCCATGCAAACACGCCTAATTATCTTCCCATCCACCTTGTTCTTCCATTCCCCTCCCTCTTCTTCTGTATTGCTCCCCCTTCCCAGCACCCAAACTATCCTGTGTCTATTCCCTACCCAGTTCTCTACCTTCCCCTCCCTCCCCTCACCCCATCTCCCCATGTCCCAGTAAACAGCAAAGATTCCCCCCCCCGCCCCCGCTTTGGTATGGGTTATTTTTCTTAGTTTTTTTACAGTAGTGGTCCTATGCAGTATTTCTCCTTTTGTGACTGACTAATTTCACTCAACATAATGTCCTCAAGGTTCATGCATGTTATGTGATAGTCTACATTTTCCTTGTTGTTCTTCAAGGTAGCATGATATTCCATTGTGTGTATGCACCACAGTTTGAATATCCATTCTTCACTTGATGGGCACTTAGGCTGCCTCCATCTTTTTGCTATTGTAAATAGTGCTGTTGTGAACATTGGTGTACATATATCCATTCGTGTTATGGCTCATATTTTTTTTGTGGGTAAATACCAGGTAGAGGATTTGCTGGATCATGAAGTATTTCTATTTCTAACCTTCGGAGGAAGCTTTCCAGAGAGGTTGGACCATTTTGTAATCCCACCAGCAATGCAAGTCCCCCAAAGGTACAACAGACAAACAAACAAACAAACAAACAAAAACACCAAACAACAACAACAACAAAACTAGATTGGATACTGTAGTTTATAACTGCAGAAAAGGGAGAGGAGGGAGAGAAGAAAAACATAAAATCTGTAGCATAATATAAGTATGATTTTAACATCCTCTTTCAGCTTCTTTCCTTCAAGGCTGCCTGATAAGTTTCAAGATGCTACTGTTGGTTGTTATGTTGTTTTTCAGGATTTAATTTTTCACCTGTTTTGTTTTTTAACTCTCTCTCCTGTCCTTTTCCCTATTAGTAAACAGTTCAGGACTGGCTGTGGCTGTTTTGAAATGCTTGTAGCTCTAAATGCTGAGAGTGTCTGTGCACATGCATGGCTAAAGAACCCACCAGTGGTGGAGGTGGTGCGTGTCTTCTCACTCAGGCACTCCCTCTAGTCACCAGCATGGAGGTGCACAAACAGTGGGGGGGCCACTGAAAAGATTGCCAAAAAAATCAGAACAAAACAACACTGTCAACATATATTGTCCACCTTTGCTCCGGCGTTTCCGCAGGTTCACTGCCATTAAGTCAATCCTGAATATATCAACGGTATATAGGGTCTCCAAGAGTATAAATATTTATTGTAACCTCATCTTTATTCTGCAGAACTGCCAGCCTTGCAGTTAACATTCCAGTGTTTATTGTATGGTGCCATCAATATGGATGGACCTTGGAAACATTATACTGAGTAAATTATCAGACACTAAATGACAAATAATGTACGATGATCCCATTGATATGACATATCTAAAATAGGCAAATAAAAAGTAACAAAAGTAAATTATGATTTACCAGAGACTGGGAAGTTATTTTAAAAGTACTGAGTTTCTATTTAGGGTAATGAAAGTTTGAAAATAAATACAGATGAATGCAATTAACAACAATGTTTGTTGCTGCTATTAAGTGCCATCCAGTTGGTTCCAACTCATAGCAACTCTGTATAGGTTTTCCTTAGAGAAGGTGTGACCTTGTACCTCCATTATTGTCATTCAAACTAAAACATATTAACCCACAGCACCACACCAAGACTCCAATGACAATGTAACCTTAAAATGGTTAAGATGGCATAGTTTATATATTTCCCAAAATAATATATATAGTTTTAAAATTAAAAGTAGTATAAAATTCCCAGTCCACAAACATGTAAAGTGCATATGTTCTACTGGCATTTTATTTTTGTCCCATGTTTTACATTTATAATAAGTGACACTTTTTTGTTGTTGTGAAGTGCACACAAGATGGTTCTGACTGATAGTGACCCTGTATAGACTTTCTGAGGAGCTGTTGGTGGGTTGAAACTGCCAACCTGGCAGTTATCAGGTCATTTCATGGATTATATTAATTTTTGTGTGTGCAATCATACAAATACCCATTACCAAATTTTCCATCATTATTAACAGATACTTTCTACTCCATAACACTATTAAACTTTGGTCTCTATATATTTTCTAAAACAATATATTTCATTAGCACATTCATATAAAAAAGTTCTGCAACTAATTTTCTGATTAAAACCCTTGTATTATAGCTCAGATTTCAAATCTATTTTTGCACAATATGTTAGTCACTCATTGAAAGTTAAGACCCTCATTAAGAGATTATAATTAATAACAAATGCCAAACCTTACTACTTTAAGGAGATAAATGTTGGGAGCTGAGAAGTAAATGAAACATTCATTCTTGTGTTGCTCTTCAACTAATGAAATTCTTTTCAAATCATTCCCTAGAAACCAACAGAGAATTATGCCCTACTTAAACTTCTGCCATACTAATTCAGGAAAAAGATTTACATTTTTGCTACAAGCTCAGTTTGAAACTCCAAGATTGGTAGTTCAAACTCACCAGCAGCCCCTCAGACATACGACTTTGTGTCATCAACTTCTTGGAGTGAAGAGATCTGAAACAAGAGCTATAAATGCTGACTTATATTATGATATTTGTGGTATTGGTCAGGTGTGCATAAACTAGGATAACCTTTGTTTATGAGTCACAGTCAACTTGAATGCATTTTACTATGGGAGTTTATCAATCTTACCTGACTATCAGCAATTTTTTTTTGCATGTTTTTCATTGCTTCTTCCTACAAGATTTTAAGATCTCTTCAAGGTACTTCTAATTTCAGAAATGAGAAATGTTTGATTATCTAGTGCTGCTACAACAGAAATGCCACAAATGAATGGCTTTAACAAACTTACATTTATTTTCTCATAATTTAGAATGCTATAAGTCCAAATTTAGGATGTTAACACTTAGAGAAGGCTTTCTCTTTCTCTGCTAGCTCGTGGGGGAGGGGGGAGAAGTGCTTGACTCTTTTCAACATGTGTGGGCTCAGTGTTCCTTAGAGAGCTTCAAGGCCTTAATCTTCCGGTGGGCCTTGTAGATTCTCAGAGCAGGGATCTGGCCCAAAGGAAGAACTTGCTCTTGGCTCCTTTTCTTGATAGAGGTCAGTTTCCTCTTTGTCTCCTTGATATCTCTTCTTTCATGACTTACAAGATAAACAGTGATGTAGGCCACACCCTGGGGAAACTCATCTTATATCAGTGCATCCCACTCTAATATCCCTACAACTGATTGGCTGACCACATCTGAATAAATCATGGGAATGGTAAGATCGTTACATAACTGCAAAAATACTGGGGGAAATGTTGATACATATTCACAATTCAATCCATGAAAACTAGTTAAAAGTTCTACTTCCAAATGAAAGCAACTTATTTCTGGTTTCTCCCCTTAAGCAGTGACCAATGCAACCCTGGATTTTTGGTTGAAATTCCAAAGCAGAGATTCCTTAGCTACTATCTGGAAGGCAAAATACTGTATTGATTCTATTTGTGCCAATCATTAAAAAGAATAAAAAATATTTATCTATACATCAAAGTATTTCCAGACTTGTTTTCATAAAGGTTACAATTATTTTTTAAGTGTTATGAAAAATTTGCTATATTAAAAACACTCTCTCTGATACAAAACCATAAACATCCCTGATTGTTAAAAAGTTAATTTAATAATGAATCTGTGAAGAGTAATATAATATTGTTTGCACAAAATTTTATATTTGCTTTAAATTTTCTTCAGGGTGAAAGTTTGATTTGATACATTTGATAGCATATTCTTTCTAGACTGGATAATATGATTCTTTTAAAGTAATGCCTCTGAAAGAAATTTCAGACTGTCAAAATTCCCCCTGTATTGTTTTTAAAGTAGAGAGAATGATTATTCTTTAGTTGAGAGTAACCTCTTGCCAATAGGAAACACAATAGCATGAAGGAAAATATGAGCTACTTTTTGATAGCAGCAAACAATTACAGAATACAAATCATTCCAAAACACAAAACGTTGCATAGTGTGAATAGATAAATGAAGAATCTAGAAAGTGTATACCTGAGAAGAGCTGAGAAGCTCAGAGTTGATGAAAGTTTCAGAACTAATGCAGAAGGGATTGATGGAATGATACACTTCTTCAAGGAAAAGGCAGAGCAAGCGGTGAGCAAATCTACTTTATAGTACACTTAACCAGCAATGTCTCTCTGCAACCAACACAATAGTCTTTTGCAGTATTATCAGCCATGTATTACGTATCTCATGCATAGTCAGTGCCCATTTGTAAGTAGAGGCTTTCGTGTTGCTATGATATCAAGCAGGTTTCAGCAGAGCTTTCATACTAAGATGGACTAGGAAGAAAGAACTGGAGATGAATTTCTTAAAATCCTATGGAACACAATGGAACACCTGATCATGGGGATGACACACGACAAGGAAGCATTGAATTTCATTCTGCATGAGGTTGCAGTAAATTAGAAATACTCTCAACAGCATCTAACAGAAACAGCATCACACGTGAGGATATACACTTGGGTGAAGGAAACTTTTTGAGGCTGCATAACTAGTAGTGAAACCAGACTTCAAATGTACGTTGTCACCCCAAACCAATGTTTTCTCAACTTCAGAAAAGGGGATCTAAATTTCAAATAAGTGTAAGACTGCAGAAAATGAAATATTTTGAAAAGAGAAATTTTGAATAACATTTCCAATTAATTTAGATTATTTGTGAAGACAAAGATATCCTGCTTTGGCTTTACACATCAAAGAATAAATGTGTTAACTGAAGTTTTCAGAATTCTAAATTGGTAGTTCTTTTAGAAACTAATTTTTCAATTCTAGAATTTTCAGTAGCTTGTTGTTATTAGGTGATGTTGAGTCCATGCTTTCTCTAAGTTACTCTATGTACAATAGAGAACCAAACCCTGCTTAGTCCTATGCCATTCTTGCTGTTGTTATTGTTAAGTCACATCAAGTAGGTTTCAACTCACAGCGACCCTGTATAGGGTTTCTGAAGAGCAACTGGTATGTTTGAACCACTGACCTTGTGGTTCAAATTGACCTCGTGGTCAAGCACTTATCCTATAGTGCCATACCAGGATTTACAATGATTGCAACCACTGTTATTAATCCATCTCATTGTAAGTGTTTCTCTTTTTCACTTGCCCTCTACTTTACCAAACATGATGTCCTTTACCAGAGATTTAACCCTCTTAATGACATGTAAGAAGTGCAGCCAGAATGCTCCTTAGAGGCCAAGATGGCCAAACTTTGTCTCCCATACTTTGGACATATTGTCAGGAGGGACCAGTCGCTGGAGAAGAATATCATATTTGATAAGGTGGAGGGTCAGAGAAAAAGAGGAAGACCCTCAATGAGATGGATTGGCCAAGTGGCAGCATCGATGGACTCAAGCGTGGCAACAGTAGTGAGGTTGGCCCAGGATAGGGCAGTGTTTCATTCTGCTGTGCATTAGGTCACTATGGGTCAGTACCAACTCGATGGCACCTAACAACAACAATAGCATGTACAAAGTACATGAGATGAAGTTTCACAAAATCATTCTGATTTTGTTCCTTCCAAGACAGACTTGCACATTCTTCTGGCAGTGCATGATAGATTCAGCATATTCAATATTATTTTCCAATACCATAATTCACATGCATCAATTCTTATACAGTTGTTGTAGTTAAGTGCCTTCAAGTAGGTACCAACTCATAGTTATCCTGAATAGGGTTTTTGAGGAGAGGCTGGCGGGTTTGAATTGCCAACCAGTGCTTATCTTACAGTACTGCATCAGGACTCTGTACATATGAAGTGATTCAAAGTATCATAACTTGGTTCAGTTGCACCTTTGTTCTCTAAGTGGAATCTTTTGTAGAAGACTTACCCAATACATGTTATTTTTATAATTATGTATTTAAGTATCATTAGTCTTTATGTGTCCATATGTCCTAGACTGAGTTTTCAAGAGAAGCAAAACCAGGGAAACATATATATGTATATATATATATATATATATATATAA
>NW_006408726.1:2274458-2276722 GCF_000296735.1 Chrysochloris asiatica
TATATAAAGAGAAGTTTATTATCTTACAATTGTAGACTTCCAGATCCAAAGCCAAAGAAAGAAAATTTCTCCTATGGCTCCATTACATTGGGAGTAGGAAGCATCCCTTTAACTGATTAGTTGCTCATAGACATTCATGATAGAGTTAACCATGACTATTTTCATTTTCATCACCATGGGACTAAGCACATGCCAACTTCTAAAACTCTGGAAATCTTAGCCTAGTCAAGTTGACACAGAACCCCAAGCATCACAATCTACCCTTGTCAATTTGAAGCCTATAAACTATATACATAATTCTAAATAAAGAAAATTATAAAGCCATAATTGCACTTAACATGAAATAATTAAAATTTGTACAACTGAAAATATGCTGGTCACATTTATATCCTATAAGCCACAAATGAAGAAAGCAAAAATATTTGATGCATAAATACAAATCAAAACAACAACAACAAAATATATATTTATTTGAATGTCCAAAAGGCATATTCTGCAAGCCAGCCTTCTGCCCATAGGTACACAGTCTTACTCAGTTCATTGTTCCACAGCTGTTCTGACTTTCCATGCCACTGCCTCTGCCACAGTCTTCACTGTCACTACTTTTCCAGGCAAGTATCCCACACTCCACTCATGCTCTTCTTTAATGATGGTCCTGGGATTACCTGCTTCTTGAAATGAAAGATAATTACTCCCCTTTTTAGTTAAAAAACTTGTACAGTTACAGTTTTGACAATCACAATTAATCCTACTAGCAATTACTCACAATTGAAATAATAAAATCCTATCAGTATAATTCCCAGCTCCTTTAACCAGACCCATCTGGAAAAGAGGAAAACTAGTCAATGGGAATTCTACTGTATACCCTCAGTCTAAAAATGAGCATAAATATGAAAGCTTGTAAGTCAGTCAATTCATGCCTTTATTATGTCTCATTATTGACAGCCAATGTTTAAACTACCTTTCCCTATCAACCCAGTACACTGAGGAGACCAGCATGTTCCTTGATCTGAAGAATGTTCCATTCTGGCTGGAATTTTAAGCAATGCATCCCTAAGCAAAAACCCAGTCCAAAAGATTGTACTTACTCACAGTATCAAACATTTTATCTTTATCTCCTTAGGTTTTAGTCAACACAACTCTAACCACCCAAGGTAGGTCAAATGAATACCAGCTTCACATTTGGGCATTCACACACCTCCCTGCACTTCAAATCAGCTGCCTCTTCACTCTCTGCCCTAACCCCTATGGGCTAGGTCAGTGCCCATGGGCTCTGGAATTCACACAACTCCATAAACTTCAAACCAGCCACCTTACCCTCTCTTCTTATCTCAATGTCAATGGGGATGCCAATGCAACCTGTTCAAATTCAGCCAGTGTCTTCATTGTTGCAATTACCCCAATTCCATTCTCATGTAGACCAAGTGGTCACCAGCAGAAATATAGCTCTGGTTCTATTTAACTTTCAGCCCTAGAAAAATGTTTTCTCTGATAGTCTGACTTCCCTTGTCTTGATGCCTCCAAAACTCAAAATGTCAAAATGTCAGCTTTTCTTCTCTTGAATTTCCTGTTCTCCCAGTAGTTCTGGGTTAGTCTGTATGTCTTTTCAAATGCAAATGTACCAACTCTGAAGGTTTTGGGTGGGGTTCAGGATTCTACCAAAAGTTCCATACTCTACAAAGGCTTAAGCCAAGAAAACTTTTTTTTTTTTTTTCCAGGCAAATTCTAACTCCCTTTTTAACAAATCCGATCAAGTATAGACTGAAGGTGAGCTTGCAAGCTCTGTGTAATCATCAAACTCACTATTCCTTTCTACCACACATGTACGTCTATTTTACAGTAATAGGCAGGAGAAAACAACATTCATAAGGCAGTCAAACACATAAACCATTTAAAACACTTAAGTTCTATCATTTCTTCAACCTTGGAATGCCCCATTCATATTCATATGGCTTTGGGCCTCTGGGATTGTGGATCACAGTAGGCCCTGACCACAGATCAGCTATCTTTTTGATCTAGCATGACCAAAGCTCCAGGTAATTCCACAAGCTGTCACTCTCCCCTCTGCTTAAGTCTTTTACCCCATGCCCCTTCATTCTTTCTCTTGCTCATAATTTCATAGGTGTGGGAGTCATTACATTGAATTCTACTCACTGTGCCAGTTGCTTAAACCCAGTGAGGACCATGTCTGACTTCCTCTAACTTCACAAGAGGGAAAGAGACCACACTCAAAATCAGCCCAAGGTCAATTCCTATGAAGTGGA
>NW_006408726.1:2276876-2294586 GCF_000296735.1 Chrysochloris asiatica
GATTCGTAACCACTACGCTACCAGAGCTCCTTCCACCCTATATCAGTGCCTTTAAAATTAGTCAGACTTGAGAACCAAATTAGAAAACTCATCCTTATGATTTTGCTTCTCTATAACACCACTCTCTAAGTACCATGTCTTAGGCCAGGTTTTCTAGAGAAGCAAAATCAATGAAACATACATATGTGTATATATACAGACAAGTTTATGTCTATAAACTTCCAAACTTCCCAAGTGTAAGACAGAGAGAGAGTCTTTTCTGTGTGTCCATTATATTGGGATCAGGCCACATCCTTAAGGAAGCATCCCTTTAATTGATTGGCTGTTCATAGTCACTCATCATAGATTTAACTATACCTGTATTAAGTTTAATCATCATGGAAATAAGCATATCAAACTGGTAAAACTCTGGAAATCCTGGTCTAGTCCAGTTTTAACACAGAGCCCTAACCATTACACCATATATACACAATGCAGAGAGTATTTTTAGTAAACATAGTAGCCATGAAGTTGACAGTGATTATCTTTTCTCCAGTTCTCTATGCTTGTTTATTTATCTTAAAATTTTAGGAATTTTTCTTCTGGAAACATCAAATAACTTGCTTAAACCAGACTTACAAGAACACTAATTTTAAAACAAAAAAGAAACAAACAAAACAAATGCAACAAAGGGAAAAAAACACAAAAACAAAAGCAAGGATATCTTGAGAAAATTATTATCTTCATGAATACAAACTACATTATTATAATCATCTTTCTTCATTTGTACATTGCTAACAAGGTACATTCCTAACTTTATCTCTCATACTTCAGATTCTTTAACAGGATTGACCATTCCCTAGAAAAGGACATCATGCTAGGTAAGGTGGAGGATCATCAAAAATGAGCAAGACTTACAACAAGATGGATTGGCAGTGGCAATAGCAGTGAACTCAAGCTTAACATTGATTGTGAGGCTGGTGCAGGACTGGGCAGTGTTTCATTCTGTTGTGCATAAGGTGGCTATTAGTCAGAATTAACTTGACAACACGTAACAACAATAACAACAAGGCAAAACTGTGCCTCATTGGAACCATCTGGAGGTTCATCTCACAAAATAAGGAAATTCAATGGGCATATTAATATGAAAATATGTGATACAGAGTGAAGATCTGAAATTAAGTAGAAGAGAATATTCATTGTCATCAGTTAGGGTTCATTAATTCATCACATTGAACAAAATCCGGTGCCACTAAAAAATGCAGGAACAAAACAGGTGAGGGGCAGGAACAAGTTAACTGGAATATATTCCCGTGCACACTATAGTGTTGGAGGCTTCAAAAGAAGGCCTTCTCAAGTTAATGGTAAAGTCTTGGGATGGAAGCTGATGGACTCACTCTGGAGTGTGACCCTGAGTAGTGTTGTATTATTTTCAACTTACATATGAATCTTTTTAAAGACTCTCTACTAAAGTCACATTACTATTTCAAAACACAGTAACATACTGTCTGGCTCTGGTTTTCTTCCCAATTCCTGTTCTTCTAAATCACTTTTGAGACCTAATTAGATTGAGTGAGTACCATTTTCAACTGCTACTTTGCAAAATAAGACACATCACTACATATTGTGCATTTATTGCTATGTACATCTGTGTTGAATATCAGTCTGCAGGGATTGTGAAAATTAGCATACTTTTAAAAGCAAAACAGGGTTATAAGGAAAGCCATATTTTGTTAATTGGTCTCTGGTCTTGAAGGTACAGCCTGGGCCACAATAGAAAATGTGTAGTAATGAAATGAGAACATGTTCTCTTTTATTTTTGTAAATACTCTCCTCATCCACAAACACACACAAATGGAAAAGCAAACTGGAAAACCCTGTATCTTAAAAACCAAATACATGTGTTTAAAAAAATTTAGTCAATTCAATTTTTGAATGAGCATGGCAAAATAAAGATAGAAATCCATTTAGACTTTCAAAAACTGGGTTAATTGAATGTTCTACTTATTTTGTGGTAGGTAAAGAATTAGTGCATGGAAAGGGTAGCAAATAAAAAATGAAACAGAATAAAATCACCATTTTAATTATGATTCCTGGGCATTTTAAAAGAGGAAAAATGCAGATTTATTTTTCCAGCCCAATAGTCAGATGCACAATTTCTTTCCCATCACTTTTTTTATCTTCTAGATATTTGGTTACTGGCATATAAGAATATCTATGCAGATGGGATAGAACTGCCTTGAAAAAACATGTGCTTGTGACTAAGTCTTATCAGAGTATAAATAACACATTTTTTTTCCTCAAGAAGAAAAGATCAGATAATGCAGTCAATTATAGTCTGGAGGGGTAAAAAGAATTGACAGTTTTATTTTTTTCTTCAAATGGATCTCTAGTCTTTAAAGATAGTAAGAAGAGAAGCAAGAGGTAGCTAGAAATACACTATAGCTGAAATGAGTTGGACAAGTGTATATTCAATTCCCTGGCACTTTAGTAGGCACAGTGGAGAAAAAGACTAGAATTCTTCTGAGAACAAATTACACTTATTGAATGCCCATTGTGTCTTATGTGCTTCAAGGATTTCAATTCTCACAGAATTCCTAGAAACACAAATGTAATAATATGGTATAGATATTAATGACAACAATAAGATCTATGGTTGATTGGACACAAAGGAACAAGGAAATTAATGAGTAAGCAGTTTGTGTTACTCCTAGGATATATATGATTGTAGAGGAAAGGTGGACAAACATGAGGTTAAAGAGCCAGGTATATATTTTAGGTTTGGCTTTTTCTCAGTTCTTCCATTATAGTAGGAAAACATTCATAGATAATATGTAAAGAAATGTTTCTTTTTATTGTTGTTTGTTGTTAAATACCATCGAGTAGGTTCTGACCCATAAAGACCCTCTAGAGGGTATCCAAGGAGCGACTGGTGAGCTTGAACCACCAAACTTGCAGTTTAAACTGACTTTGCAGTCTAGCGCATTAACCCACAGTACCACACTTTTATAATAAAAATTTATTTATGGAAACTCAAATTTGAATTTGATATAGTTTATTGTGTCATAAAATAGTATTTCTTTTAACCATTGAAATAGCCAAAAAACATTTTTGGATCATGGCCTATACATAAATAGTCTACCCCATGGGTCATAGCATACTTACCCTTGCTTATAATATTGTGACTTCATGTATCTATTTATATGGGTAAAGAGGAGGGATACTGAGACCAATGTGGTTATTGAAATGTATGTAACTTCTTCGAATGATTTCCCCGCCACCCCACTTAATAATGGTGGTGCTGGTGGTTATGTGCCATAGAGTCAGTTCTTACTCATAACAACTCTGTAAAGGGTTTCGGAGGTTGTAAATCTTTACAGGAGCAGAAAGCCTTATCTTTTGCCTGTGGAACAGCTGGTAGTTTCGAACTGCTGACAGCCTTGTAATCATTATGCTACTAGAGATCCTTCTTTGATAATATAACCTTAAATGCAAAAACATAGACACTGCTGTTGCCAAATGAGAGAATTATAAACTGATTCAGGGAAAGAATTCCCTGAATATTTAAAAAAATAAATTAAAACAACTTTGGCTAGGTTTATAGAACATACTAAGGCTTATTTCTAGCAGATTAAAAAGTCAAGTGCTAATTTCTATAAAATAAAGACAATGACATATTTTCAAACTCAGTTGGCATATTTGACTTAGCAGAAACAAAGACTTCAATGAGACAATTTATTTCTATTAATCTTTGCAGTCAGTCACCCAACTCAACTTCCTGTGATCAGGCAAATGTGAGTTCCATTGTCCTGTGTTAGGAGGATATTAAACAGTCTCATTTCCTCTTCATTCCACTAACAGGAAAACAAAATAACATGAAGGCTAAATAAATGTCATTTCCCCAAGGTAAATTTATAATCATGGTTCATTTATAGTTTAGTGGTCTTGAAAATAAAGAGACATTTTTGTATTTGTCATTCAGCTTGCTAGGGATATTTTTGTTCAGTATTAGTTGAATATGCAATAGACATTCACATAGCGTGAAAGGCAGCACATGTCGACTCATCCAGAATGAATGGTATGAAACATGAACAATGATTAGTTTTAACTCAAAAAGACATAGTTACAAACATCATAACATTGAATCATAAGGTCTATGTCTCATAGCAGAATGATCATAGAGGTTGCTTTTACAGGTCTGATGGCACAAATATATCCAAAATAATGCACTCAGACCAAAAAGATATCCTGAAAACCCCAGAAATAAGCTTTGTATTTTGGTTGCTTTGTTTATCTAACCACCCAATCACAATCCCACAAGTATCATTCATTAATGATGTGGGGGTTCTTATGGCTGTGTACACAAATACATGAACATATATATGACAAAGGAAAATAAATATTCATTTGAATTTTTCAAGTGTCTCATGTGTTTTTCTACCATTTCCACTGACTCATGCCAGGAAAATGTGAAATATGAAAACATGAAAACACTTTACACATATTGCAGCGTAAAACCAATAAGAAGTAAATTTTGAGTTCTTGTTACCAAAGAATCTCTATAAACTACTTTAAAAAAAAAATGAAATTACAGTCACCAAAAAACTTTATCATTCTTTCAAAATGAAGATAATTGACTAATGTAATACAATTAATGATGGTGTTTATTCTGAGCCTACCTAAATTGGTATGTAAATACATTACTCTTAAGAAATTGACTTTTGGTTTTTCAACGTGTGATCAAATGCACTGTTTAGAAGTTAGTATATTTCTTTAAAAAAACATTTATGAAAATAAAACTACACCTGTTTTTATAAGTAACCTTCATTTCAATATGTCTTAGAGATTTTTTTATGTTAAAACACATCAATTTATATCATTCATTGTATAGATAAACATTAATTTATTCAGTGAATCTTCTATTTATGGACAATTTTTTTGCTTCCAATCTTACTAATTATCTTATTTTGTTTCATACTCATGAGGCTTGTGACTTGATATGACTGAGTTCCCCAGTTAAAAATTCATACTATATTTAGCTATACTTTCTCTTGTAGGAGCTCTGATAGCGTAGTGGTTACAAGTCGGGCTGTTAACCTTAAGGTCAGCAGTTAGAAACTACCTGCCATTCTGTGGGAGAAAGATGAGGCTTTCTGCTCCCGTAAAGATTTACAGCCTCAGAAATCCTATGCAGGGTCTCTATGTGTCAGAACAGACTCCACCACACAACCACCACCACATTTTCTTCTGGAATTTTGATGAGGCACTGTGAGATAATGCATTGGACTACAAGGTTGTCGGTTCAAACTCACTAGCCACTCCTCAGAAACCCTATACAGGGTCACTATGAGTCAGCAACCACTTAATGGTACTTAACAGCAGCAACATACTTTTTCTTAGATCTGTTCTTAGTTTCAGCTCCTTTGCCAACTTCATCTTTTACAGTGTTTAGGAATAACACTGGAGCTCAGTGGCTCTGTAGCATAAATACAGGACTGTGAACCATAAGGATGAATGTTAGAGTACACTGCGGGAGAAAAATGAAGCTTTCTGCTCCTGTAAAATTTTACAGCCTCAGAAACCCTGAACAGCGTCTCCATGAATCAGAACCAACTCCACAGTACTTAAAAACAATACCAGGAATGATACATCCTTGTATAATTGCTTTCTCTCCTTCTCACAGCCCATAGCCAAAGCATACAAACATTTCATGATATAAATTTATATACTCATTTAAAATACTTTATTCATCTGTAATTAATTTTGAGAAGGACAGAAGTTGATAATCTCATTCATTTTATATAGAGAATTATCCTAGTATCTCAACTCTTAATTTATTAAATAGCTACTCATCCTCACTAGTCTGAACTCATTTTAATTTTTAAAACTTAAGAGTCATATGCATTTGCATCTTAGTGTTCTATTGAGTTATGTAGATATGAAATTACTATTATAAGGGTCTATTAAATTTTTAATAAAGCTCCTTGATTGTTTTACTACCATTTGTGTGTATGTTTCACTAAATTAAGGATAAACACAATAAGATGGGAAGCCTCTCCTGGATCATACAGTTGGGCCCAAACTAATCACATGAGTTCTTAAAAGTTAAAAGATATGTAAAGGATAGAATAAGGGCAGAGAGATGCTATCTGGCAAGGATTCGCCCAAATTGCTGCTCTTAAAAATAGAGAAAACTAGCCAGGATCCAAATACTACAGCACCTTCTAAAACCTGGAAACAACCTTATCTAAAGTCAGAAAGAAAATGGGGATCTTGGCCTTCCAGCTACAAGGGACCACATTCTACCCAAATTAGCAAGGAAACAGTTTCTTATCTAAATTCTCCATAACTGAACAAAGCTCTGCCAATACATCCATTTTAGCCCAATGACAATCATGTCAGACTTTTAACCTATATAATTTAAGATAATAAATTTAGGAGTCCTGGTGTGGTGCTGCAGGATAAGTACTCAACCAAAAGATCTGTTTGAACCACAATGTCAGCTGTTCGAATCCACCAGCCTCTTCTCAGAAACCCTATACAAGGTTACTATGCGTCAGAACTGACACCAAGGTACTTAACAACAACAACAATTGTTTGGCTGGAAAATTGTTTGGGTGAGTTCAGTTTCAGATCTGAACGGTGACCAAAGGCCATAGGCATGTTCTATTAGTCTCTATCCAACCAGCAAACCTGGTATTTTTTATTTTTTTTATGATTTTGAGCTTTGTTCCACATTTTCTCCCACTCTTTCAGGTTCTTCTACTGTGTTCTCTATCAGAGAAGTTGGGAGTGGTAGCCATGTACCATCTAGTTCTTTGGATCTCAGGGTCAAGAAGACTAATGTTTCCAAGATCCATTAGCCCATTTTTGTTGTGCTAAGTGTTGTTCAGCTAGTTCCGATTCATAGCAACCTCCTATAGGTTTTATGAGGGGTAGGTGATGAGTTTCAACTGCTGAACTTGTGGTTTGCAGTTCAGTGTTAATCCTACAGCGCCACACTAGGTGTTCTCCAATTAGTCTGTTAAGCAAATTGTTTTCATGTTTCTTCAAGTTTCTCATCAGAAACTTTTTTCCTATGGAGGAGGACCAATAGTTGCACCTTAGACGACTACTCATGACCTTTTAAGAGCCCAGTTATTACTCACCAAAGTAATATATAGAATATTGCCTTTGTGGATTATTGTGGTTGTTAATTGTCACTGGGTTGTTTCCAACTTATTGTGACCCTGTATCAAGTTACTGAGATGGCAAAACTTTGTGGGAGCAGAAAGCCTCAATTTTCTCCTGAGGAGTGTTAATGGACTCCAACCACATACCTTGTGGTATGAGGTCCATTGCTTATCCTACAGAGCTACCTCATTTTCTTTTTGTGAATTATACTATGCCAGTTGACCTTGGTGTCTGCTGAGACTATAGTCTCACTCCCCCACTTCCAGTGACTCGTTCTCTCATGATGCTTAGTTATGTCTAAGAAATTTTCATAACTTTGCTCCTTGTATGCTTCACCATATTGGTATTTGTGAGTATACTCCCACTCCCCCTGCCACATCTATTCAGCTTGCATGATTATCTGTGTATCTACCTGTACATAGTCATTATTGTGTGATTGTATATATAACAGTATTTGCCTCTGTGGCTTTTTAAACTTTGTACTTCTCCCTGTTTCTTCCCTTGCCTTCATCTTTTTTTTTTTTCTTTTCTTGCCAATCATTATCTTATTGTATATTTTCTTACCTGTCATCCAAGTTAGCATGTCCCTTGAGAAGGACATTATGCTTGGTAAATGGAGGGTCAGTGAAAGAGAGGAAGACAACCAATGTGATGGATTGGCAGAGTGGAGTAACAAAGTTGCAGCAGCAATGGGCTTAAGTTGAACAAAAATTATGTGACTGGAGCAGGACTGGGTAGTGCTTTGTCCTGTTATGTGTAGGGTCACTATGTTGTTAGGTGTTGTCAAGTCATTTCTGACCCATATTGACCATGTATAGTGTTTCTGAGGAGCAGTTGGTGGGTTTGAACTGCCATCTTATGGCTCTAATCAACCTTGTAGTCCAGTGCTTATTCTGACAGCCACACCATGACTCCAACAACAACCTTATAGGGCTATAGCCACTGAATTACTCCCCCTTCCCTTTCACCTCTGATAGCCATTAAAGAATGTTTCTTTTAATATGAAAGCCTTTACTTTTTTATAACAGTAGTCTCATACAATATAAGTCCTTTGGTGCTTGATTAGTTTTACTCATCATAATGTCCTCCATGTTCATCTTTGTCATGAGGCATTTTTCAAATTCACAGTTATTCTTTAACATTGCATAGTTTTCCAATGTGTGTTTATACCAAAGTTTGCTTATCATTTATCCATTGATAGGCATTTATGTTGTTTCCATTTTTGCTATTGTTTATAGTGTTGCGATGAACATGGGTGTATATATACATATTTGTGTTGTGGCTCTTACTTCTTTAGAATATATATCCTTAAGAGTACTGATAGGTCATATGGTATTTTTATTTTAACTCTTTAATGAAGTGTCATAACATTTTCCAGAGTGGTTATACCATTATACAGTCCCACCAGCATGTGAGGGTTACACTCCCCACACCATATGCAGAATCTCTTGTGTTTTGCTTTTCTGAATTTTATTGTTAATTCTGTCCACCATTTGTCTGTCAGTTTATCCTATTTTGATGGCTTTTATGTTACTGTGATGCTGGAAGTTATGCTTCAAGTATTTTAAATACAAGTAGGGGTCACCTGTGCTGGGCAGATTTCAGTGGTGCTTCCAGACTAAAACAGACTAGGAAGAAAGAGAGGCAGACCACCTCTAAATAGTTAGCTATTGAAAACTTTATGAGGAACACTGTCAGATATAGTGCCAGAAAATGGAAATCTTACAAATAGTAGCAGAATATTTTTAGATACAATACTAGAAGATGATCCCCTCAAGTTGCAAATAAACAATATTCCAGAAAATGTAATTGTGCTCATGAGGAACCTGAATATACACCAAGAAGCAATAGTTTGGACAGAACAAGGGAATACTGAATAGTTTAAAATCAGAAAAGTGTGTGCCAGGGTTGTATCCCTTCACCATATTTATTCAATCCGCTTGCTAAGCAAATAATCTAAGAAACTGAATTATATGAAAAAGAATGTGGCATCAGTATTGGAGGAAGACTCATTAATAACCTTTGATATGCAGATGATACAAATTTTCTAAAGGAGAAGAGAATTTAAAATACTTACTGATAGATATCAAAGACCTTCAGTATGGATTGCACCTCAAAGTAAAGAAAACAAAATTGTTCACAACTGACCAATAAGTAACATCATGATATAAATGGAGAAAATATTGAAGGTGCCCAAGACTTTATTTTGTTTAAATCCACAATCAAAATGAAGAAAAACAGCAGTCAAAAAATCAAATGACATATTGTATTAGGCAAACTACTGCACCGCAACTCTTTCAAGAGCAAAGATATAAGTTAGAGGACTAAGGTGCATCTGACTGGACCCATGGTATTTTCATTGTTTCATATGCATTTGAAAGTTGGGGAATGAATAAGTAAGACTACAAAAGAATCGATAGCTTTGAATTATGGTGCTGAAGAAGAATATTAAAAGACTCATGGTCTTTCAGAAATTTGTTTTGGAAGAAGTGTACCAGAATGCCCCATAGAAGCAAGGATGGTGAGACTTTGTCTCTCATACTTGAGTCATGTTCACCGTGACTCACAGGAGGAACCAGCTCCTAGAGAAGGACATCATGGCTGGTAAAGTGGACGGTCACTAAAAAAGAAGGAGACCTCCCCACAAGATGGTTTGACACAACTGCAACTGCAATGGGCTCAACTGTGAAATGGTGCAGGATAGGGCATTATTCATTCTATGGTGAACTGGGTTGCTGTGAATTGAAACAGACTCAATGGAACCGAACTATAACAAAAAAACATTAATGCTGTGATGAGATGATATTTCTTTTTTGTTTTGATTCCCATCTCTCTATAGGAGTCTTCCACCATTTGTCTGCTTGTCATACTTTGGTGGCTTGTGTATTGTTGTGATGCTGGAAGCCATGCTGCCAGTATTTTAAATACAGGCAGGGTCACACATGGTGAATATGATTCAACTGAGCTTGCAGACTAAGACAAACTAGGAAAAAGGAGAGGCAGACATTTATGAATGTCTACTATGGAAAACCTAATGAATAGCAGTGGAACATTATCATATATCATGCTGAAAGATAAAAATGTTATATACAGTTCCAGGATAGTGTCACATATAGTGCTAGAAGATGAATTCCTCAGATTAGAAGGCACTCAAAATGCAACTAGTGAAGTTGAGCACATTAAGATGATGCAAATGGAGTTAGCTTTCAGGGCCTTCATTTGCTCATGGGGCCCAAATCTAAATGAGGAGAAGCAGCTGCAAAAATCCATTAACAGTCAGAAAATGGATTGTATGAAGTATAAATCTAGGAAAATTGGAAGTTGCCAAAATTGAAATGGAATGCATAAAAATCAATATCCTAGGCATTAGTGAACTGAAAAGGATTGCATTGGCCAATCCTTTTTTAAAAAAATATACACAAAAACACTCAGGAATATATAATTATTCAAACAATCCAAGGGTGCATTCTGCAAGCCTGGCTCCTGGCCACCAGCACACAGCCTTTCTTTTTCCATGAGTCTACAGTCCTCAGCTGTTCTATCTCTCCATGTCATCATCTCTGCCTCTATGTCTGGTGTCAATGCTTCTGTGGACAGGGTCCCACACTGCTCATGCTCTTCTCCCTTGATGGTCCTAGGATCCTCTGTTCCTGGAATGTAAGATTAACTACTCCCCCTTTTATGTTACAAAAGTTCTACCTTTACGGTTGTGACAATCGCAATGAGTCATGACAACAATTTCTCACTATTGGATTATAAGAATTTTATCCCTATTTATAGTTTTCAGTTTTATATTTAGATCTTTGATCCATCTTTTGTTCATTTTTTTTTTGCATATGATGTGATATATGTTATTGTTAAGTGCTGTCAACTCGATTCTGACTCATATCAACTTTATATAGGGTTTCCAAGAAGCAGCTTGTGATTTTGAACTGCCTGTTTAATTCCTATGCAAATGGATATCCAATTTTGACAGTAACATTGGTAAAGAAACTATTTCTTCCCCATTTATTATGTTTCAACTCTTGATCAAAAACTACCAGTTTCTTAGATTATTTTCTCAGCATACAGGATATCAGTGCTGATGTCCTATGGATCTTGGTTGAAATCAGAGAATACCACAAAAATATTTACCTGTGCTTTATTGACTACACAAAGACTTTTGATTGTGTGGCTCATGACAAGGTATGAATAGCATTGCGAAGTATGAGTATTTCTGAACACTTAATTGTGCTCATAAGGAATATGCACCTGGACCAAGAGGCAGTTATTTGAACATGGGAACACTGAATGGTTTAAAATTAAGAAAGGTGTGCGACAGGGTTTTATTCTTTCACCATATTTATTCAACCTATATGCTGAGCAAATAATCAGAGAAGCTGGGTTTTATGAAGAAAAACGTGGCATCAGTATTGGAGGAAGACTCATTTAAACAACCTGCGATATGCAGATGATACAACGTTGCTTGCTGAAAGTGAAGAGGACTTAAAACATTTACTGATGAAGCTCAAAGACCAAAGCCTTCAGTACGGATTGCATCTCAATGTACAAGGACTTCATTCTTCTTGGATCAGCTATCAACACTCATGGAAGCAGCAGTCAAGAAATCAAACAGTGTATTGTATTAGGCAAATCTGCTGCACAAGATCTTTTTTAAACGTTGAGGAGCAAAGATGTCAGATTGAGGATTAATGTACACCTGACCCAAGCCATGGTATTTTCAATAAACTCATATGCACATGAAAGCTGGACAGTAAATAAGGAAATCCTTAGAAGAATTGATGCTTTTGAGTTATGGTATTGGAGGAGAATATAGAAAGTGCCAAAGTTGCCAAAAGAACCAATAGATCCGTTTTGGAAGAAGTGCAGTCAGAGTGCTCCTTGGAGGCCAAGATGGCCAAACTCTGTCTATCATACTTCAGACATATTGTCAGAAGGGACCAGTTCCTGGAGAAGGATATCATATTTGGTAAGGTGGAGAGTCAGAGAAAAAGAGGAAGGCCCCCAGAGAGATGGATTGGCAAAGTGGCAACATCAATGGGCTCAAGCGTGGCAACAATTGTGAGGTTGGCCCAGGATGGGGCAGTGTTTTGTTCTGTTGTACATAGGATCGCTATGAGTTGGTACCAAATCAATGTCACCTAACAACAACAACAGATTGAGTGAATATTGCGATAGAATAAGTCTCTGACATACACATTTCCTGAATTTAAACCATTCATTACTCCCTTGTTCTCCTCAAACAACTCCCTCTTTGTCTACATACAGGTTCCTAATGAGAACAATCAAGTATTCTGGAATACCCATTGTTTGTATTTGTAATGTTATATATAGATTGTTATCTTCTGTCCAATGGAAAACCTTTCCATAACCAATAAAGCACAGTTTTACATCTTTCTAGAATTCTCTGCTTTCAGGTAAGATTCATCAGATGCATCAGCAATATGCCTAGTTCTGTGTCGTCTTCTGATCCAGCTTGTGATTCAGGCAGTTGCTAGTCAATGTACTATTGCAGCCATTTTTGAATTATCTTCAGCAAAATCAACTCTGTGCCATGTACAACATTTTATAGGTTGTAGAAGACAACACAAAAGGGACCGTTGTAATGGTAGAAAAATACTACTTTATACAGGGGATGAGTCAAAGACTCTGCCAAGTCTCAGGCTGGGGTGGCACAATTCAGCACATTGGTCAAATGGCATGCATATTGTCAACAGAGTAGTGTTGTCTAGACCAGCACCTTAAGTGAGGAGATATACCACATTCTCAGACCAGTTAGCTTTGTCACTGATGAAAAGCACCATGATAGACACAGCTTCATGAGAAAGTCATATACTTAAATGTGCTGGATACATATCTGTGGACACTTGATATACAGATGGATCAGCTGAAGGTAACCCTCCATGTGGACTGTAATGGCTATACAAACCATCACAGAAGAAAATTGGTTTGATCAGGTCATGGGGCAGAGTAGCCAGCAGGCTGAGTTTAGGACTGATGGATCGTCTGATGTACAAGCCCAGACCCATAATCCTGTACACAGACAGCTAGGCAATATACAAAGGACTAACATTATGGCTAACACAGTGGGAAGAGCAGGATTGACTAGCTAACTAGCAGCCCCTTTAGGAAGTGGAAAAACATTTGGGTCTACACACAAGGCATAGCTATTAAAGTATGCATGTATCAGCCCATAGCCTCCTCACTTCACTGGGGGATGCTCAAGCTGATGAACTGGACAGGCTATGTGAAATGCAGCAAGTGCTAGCAGAACAAGTGGTCGATGGGGCATAAAGGACATTATGGGTAATTGCCAAGGTGACAGTTCTCCCACTCTCCATGAAACAAAGTGTAAAGGCTTGTCAACAGTCCCATAGCTGCTCAATAGAATGGCATAATCCCATTCCTGCCAGATGGGCAGAATACCCTAGGTGGATATGCCATCCAAATGGTTGTAAGTGGACACATAGGATCCTTCCCTATGGAAGACACCTGTTGGTTCACCCTGACAAGTGAAGACCCTGTCACTGAGTTCTTAAAAGCACAGCCATGTAAATGGGCTACCCAGGATTCTATTGTCTGAGGTCTTCCTTAGTTTTGTGTGACCTACAGCACCCCTACTCCCGTAAAGATTTACAGCCTCAGAAACCCTGTTCAGGGTCGCTATGAGTCAGAACCGACTCCATGGCACATAACAACAACAACAACAGCACCCCTACTGATATCAGTAGTGACTTAGTGACCGGTAGATCCACTTCACTGGATACAAAGTTCAGGAATAGGCAGATGATTTGGGCTTTGCAGGGAATTTTCACCTCCCTTTCAATCTCATGGCTGATAGATTAGTAGAATGAATGAATGAAATCTTCAAGCAAATCCTACAGAAGGACACACACTCATTACAGCAGTGGACCTGGAGATTGCCAGGAGCTCTGAGATGCATCAGTGACTATCAAAGGCAGACTCCACCCAGACTCCTATCAGCTGCTCACACAAGGACTGCAGAAAGCCATGAGAATCCAAATATCTACCTCAAGTGACTGCCCATTGCTAGTGTCTAGAGACTTTCATAATCTTCTCTTGCTGTTGTCTCAGGATCTAACCCTGAGGAAGTTCATTGTCTCCCTTCACTAGGTATGACAAACAGATTTGAGTTGGTTTGATTTCTTAGGACTGGAGGTAAGTTTGCAAGCATCCCCATAGTTTCATCCAACCCCTCCTCAAAGTCTAAAGATTGTTAATCCTGAAAAGGACCTACTCCCTTAGGGATCCCTGTTTTAAGCCTATGGAACATTGTAGTCTCTACATTGGACTACACAAAACTCCCATCCCCAGCAATCCCCCAAGAGCAAATAGTATGGTATTGCAAACAAAGGGTGTAGCCCCAGTTGGAAAGTGTCTTCAGTGCCTCCCCTTCCACTACATGTGTTTTACTAGATGGACATGATTTACCTCTGTTAGTACCTCTCACTGCTGTGATTATACCCTGAGAGTATGTGGTAATCTTTTTTGCCAGTTGAGTCACCATGATTGCAGATGTGAAGAATCAGTCAGGCTGTTGGGTATGTGAAGAGCTCCTTACCTCCTATGCCATGAGCATGACATGGAGAATTGCATCTGCAAGCACCAGTGCTGGGAGCACAGTAGTTCCATAAGATAAGCACAGGACTGTGAATCACAAGGTCTGCAATTCAAGTCCACCTCTGTGCTGGAGAAAGATGAGGCTTTCTGTTCCTAGAAAGATTTAAAGCCTCATATGTCCTATACAGGGTCGCTATGCATCAGAACTGACTAGATGGCACTTAACAACAGCAGCAATAACAGCACTTGGATCTGCTTAATGAAGTGGAGGAATCAGTCCAGACAGTCTGTGAGCCATTTCCCAATGTTTCCAGCTAATGGTTCTGTACAACTCCAATCATGAACTACACCTGCTCCAGCATATTCCACATGATATGGGAGCAAGTTGATGCTACTTATCCTCAGAGTTATGCTATGTGGGATGGTCTAAAGTGGCTGTCAGCAGTATATATCCAATTAAACCAAGAGGCCGCATGGTGTATAGAGAGAGCCTTTGCCAATCACATCTGAAATATGAGCTGGCTTCCACAGCAAACATGCTGTCAAATCATTCTAGTTTAGTCCTCTTTGTGGTTAGGTAGACAAGACAAAACTAGGTTTGGATCCTTCCCTTCCCCTTGGGGCTGGCTCTGGACATCTGAGTCTCATGGATGGCCTTACCTACCCTACAATTCAACAGCCCCATTTACAATTCGACATACACCATTTACAAATGCCTGGCTGTTAAACTGAGCAACTGGGATAAAGTTTACAGCTGTTACCACTGGATCAAATGCACATCCTGGTGGTTTTATTCCCTTGCAGTCCTGGGCCCAGTGGCCACACCAATTGATATTGAGTAGCAAGAAGAGGCCCTAGTGAAACATATTGTCATTGCTTTAAATCAAACCCACTACCAGTCACTCCTTGGGGACCCTATTCTGGGTTGCTATGAGTCAGAACAACCAACTCAACAGCACTTAACAACAACAACAATACTCTTACTTTGTTACCAGCTGAAACAGAGTAGATGTGCAAGGTAGTGCTATAAAACTGCATGGCCCTACACATTCTCAAAGCCTCTCAGGAAAGCACTTGCTCTTTCATCTACATGAAACGCTGTTATCACTGTAATATTTCTATGGTCCTGAAATAGATGCAGGACCACATTTCTATACCATGGTAGTGATCTACTGACCCCTTTTCAAGTTGATTTAACTCCTTAGCCTCAGCATTACACCTTATGCACCTATCACTTGTTAGGCTCTTGTGCCTGGGGATAATGCTTTGTTTTAGTATATACTGTTGCTGTAGTCTTTTGTTACAGTTCTCCAATGCCCAAGTCTAATGGATCATGTGGAAGACCAATGGTAAGACTTTAAGGGCCATTATAGGAGTCCTGGTGTGGCGCTTTGAGCTAATGTGTCAGACTGCAAAGTCACTTGAACTGCAAGGTCGGTGGTTCAAGCTCACCAGCTGCTCCTTAGAAACCCTATACAGGGACACTATGGGTCAGAATAGACTCGATGGCACTTAAAAACAACATAGGGTGTTGGGGTGGAATGTAGGGATACAACCTAATTTCTCCAAAATGATCACCCTAATGTCAGCTCAAAGCACAGCTCCTATCCCTTTCCCTGCTCCCCTTATGCTTACCAAAATTCTTTGTTCTCATGGTTTAGTTATACACATGCTCCTTTCCCACTATGCATACCAAAACTCTTATACATATGCTATGAAGAAGCAGACAACACCCTCCTCCCCCTCTGCATACTGAAATTCTTTGTTCTCTAGAAAAGGGTAGGCAGCCCATCATCTTGTGATTTTTCTGCTTTTCTATGCTCTGCATACCATCCTTATCTACCCTACTACATGAAGCTTATATATTGTTTTTCTTGTTAAGCACCATTGAGTTGGTTCAAATTCATAGTGATCCCGTATAGGGGTCAAAAAGGCTTTAAATCTTTGTGGGAGCAGAAAGTCTCATCTTTCTTCTGCAGAGAAGCTTGTGAGTTTGAACCACTAATCTTGTGGTTTGCCTGTTAACTTGATATTTTTTCCATCTACTGATTTTTAGTTTATTTGGTTTCTATGTGTGTAAGGTATGTCTCTTATAGACAGCATATAGTGAAGGATATTGTTATATCATCCATTTTGTTATTATCTCTTCACTGGTACATTTAATCCATTGACAATAAGTATAATTATCAATAGTACATTATCATACAGCACCATACAAGGATTCAAATGTATATATGTTTATATGTGTAAACATATGAGTCCTGGTATGGTGCTGTAGGACTATGCACTAAACAAAAAGGTCAGTTTGAACTTCAAGGTCGGTAGTTCAAACTTACCAGCCACTTCTCAGAAACCCTGTATAGGGTCACTATGAATTGGAACTGACTTGACTGAACTTACCAATAGTATATATAGTGGATAAATATATAAATATATAGCTATGTAGGTACAGAAACATACCTATATAGCTATATATTTATATATTTATCCACCACTCCTCTGTTAGCTTGTCATACTGTGGTGACTTGCATGTTGCTGTGATACTGGAAGCTATGCCATCAATATTTTAAATGTCAGCAACTCATGGTGGACAAGTTTCAGCTGGGCTTCCAGACTAAGACAGACTAGGTAGAAGGAGAAGCTTTTGAATACTTAGGCACTGAAAACCTTATGAATAGCAGTGGAACACTATCAGAAAGCACCAGAATATTGAATATTAAAATAATATGAATAACACCAGAATATTTTCAGAAATGATGGTAGAAGATTAGCCTCTCAGATTGGAAAGTACTCAAAATGTGACTGGGGAAGAATTACTTTCTTAATTAAAGTTGACTGTAATGGAATAAATGGAATAAAGATTTCAGTACCTTAATTTGCTGATGAGGCACAACTAGAAATGAGGAGAAACAAATATAAACATTTACTAATAAGCAGAATATTGAATATACAAAGCACAAATCTAGGAAAATTAGAA
>NW_006408726.1:2299231-2302155 GCF_000296735.1 Chrysochloris asiatica
CATGTCCTTGTCTGAATCTGGCTTGAACCTCAGGCAGTTCCTGTCAATGTACTGTTGCAGTCATTATTTAATTATCGTTAGCAAAATTTTACTTGTATGTGATATTAATGATAATTTCTGATGATTTTCACATTCCACTGGGTCACCTCTCTCTGGAATGGGCACAAATATGGATCTCTTCCACTCAGTTGGCTAGGTCTTCCAAATTTCTTGGCATAGATAAGTGTGTGACTCCAGTGTTGCATCAGTTTGTTGAGAGATTTCAATTTGTATTTCATCAATTCCTGAAGTCTTGTTCTTTGCCAATGTCTTCAGTGCACCTTGGACTTCTTCATTCAGTACACCTTGAACTTCTTGTTCATATGAAACCTCTTGAAATGGTAGAACATGGATCATGTCTTTTTGTACTGTGACTCTGTGTACTCCTTCCATCTTCTTTGACACTTTCGGCATTATTCAATAATTTGCCCATAAAATCCTTCAAGTGGAGGATTTAATTTTTCTTCAGCTTCAGAAATGTGGATCATATTTTTTCTTTTTGGTATTCTATTGCTAATATTACAATGAAATATATAAAAACTCCAGGTTTTTACATTTCATTGTAATATTTAATATCTATCTATCTATCTATCTATCTATCTATCTATCTATCTATCTATCTATACCTACTTCCTGATGTAGCACTATAGAATAAACTCTGAACTGCTAACAATAGGTCAATGATACAAACCCACCAGTTGCTCCTCAGAAACCTTATTTCAAGGTTTCTATAATTAAAAACTAACTCATAGAAACCTTATACAAGGTTTCTATAAGTCAAAACAGACTCAGTCACATTTAAGATCTACATATATAGAGATGGAGAGAACTCGTGGTATAGCTTTGTAAGATCAGCACTGGAGTGTAAGCTACAATGTTGGCAGTTTAAACCCACCAGACCACTATGAGTTGGAACAAACATGATGGCACTTATATACACATATTATACAGATAGATAGATAGATAGATAGATAGATAGATAGATAGATAGATAGATAGATAGAAAAAGCACTCTGGTAGTGTACTGGATTACAAGCTGGGTTGCTAACTTCAAGGTCAGCGATTTGAATCTACCAGCAATTCCATGGGAGGAAGATGAGGCTTTCTACTCCTGTAAAGATTTACAGCCTCAGAAACCCTATACAGGGTCACTAGGAGTGGAAATTGGCTCCACAGTATACAGCAACCACCACCACTATCTATACATATTTATACACGTACATGTATATATTTAGAGAGAGAGAAAAAGAGAGGTTTACACCAAGATTATGGATCACACAATTGTAGATGTGGGTAAGTTACAAGTCTATGCATTCAATGTCAGACTAGCTGCCTCTGACTGACACAGCTGCAGGAATGATGAACTGAAGATGGGCAGGTCAAAAGGCAGACAGGCAGGCCAGGCAGCTAAGGAGACAGGCCGCTGATGACTCTCAGGCCACTGGTTCAAGTACAAAGAATGAAATGTTGGCTGACAAGCCAAATTCAGGATCTATACCCTGCAAAAAGCAAGGAAACTTTGCCTGAGTGCCCATTATATTGGAATTTTCAAGGAAATTTTTGATCACTTAATTGGCTGTTCACAGCTGATCTTATCTTAGAATTTAGTACACCATAATAGATTACATTGTTGTTATGTGCCATGGAGTCAGTTCCGACTCATAGCAACCCTGCACAAGGTTTCCGAGGCTATAAATCTTTATGGGAGCAGAACGCCTCATCTTTGTCCCACAGAACAGCTGGTAGTTTTGAACTGCTAACCTTGCGGTTTGCAGCCCAATTCGTAACAACTACACTACCAGATCACATAGCAGGAGATTATGTCTCAACTGCCAAATCATTGAGATTCTTGGGAGTATTGTTGACACAACAACAATGACAATGTAAAAAGAACAAAAATCGAACAAACAAAAAACCCACTGCCACCATTTCAATTTTGACTCATACTGACCTTATAGGATAGAGTAGAACTATTCCATAGGGTTTTCAAGCCTAAATATTTATGGAAGCATACTGCCACAACTTTGTCCTATGGAGGAGCAGTTTGGTTTATACCTCCAACGTTTGGTTAGCAGCTGAGGGCTTTATATCCTAAACCACCAGGACTCTGTAAAATGTGATTTTCTTATTGTTGCCAAGTGCTGTTGAGTTGGTTCTGACTCATAGTGAGGAGTGGCTGGTGACTTTGAAATGCTGACGTTGTGTTTCAAACAAACCTTGTGGTTCAAACTGACCTTGAGGTCCAGTGCTCATCTGGTTGATAAATAGCTCCTTCTTAAAGCTTTATAATACTCACTTCTCTCCTACTTATCCATGATCCCCTAATAAAGGATATATGAGTCCTCTTCTCTTTACCGTTCATTATGAATGATTAATCTGCTTATCCAATAGTTGTTCAGCATTTTTATCATTATATTCTAAAACAATTGCAAGCACATAATGATTATGTCCAACTAATTATGTTAAATAGTTTTTGTATTCAAATTCACATGGAATGTATTAATTAAAAAGTATAAGAACACAATTCTTGTCAAACAAAAAAACCCAGCCATATGCCAGATAAGGAGAATCCTGCGGAGCTGTTAAAATAACCCTGAAAAAATAAAACAACAGATGCCATTGCTGGGAAAATGTGAGTACTTTTCACTCCTGCTCATATAATTCCTACATTACTAATTAGCCTTAGCCCACACAAAACTAAAAATATTCACTGAAAAAAGTTGTCAATTCTTTCAGTTATATTTAACGTTTAGCCTTTTTTATATCATCCCCCCCGCATCCTGTACTTTATTCATCTCTTCTTCCTTCCTTTGTTCAATGCTCATGTATAAAGTTAATTAAAGGTCATCACCTTTTGGATGCTAATGTTGTAGATGCTGTTGTTG
>NW_006408726.1:2302475-2306385 GCF_000296735.1 Chrysochloris asiatica
TTCCAAGGAGCAGCTGGTGAGCTTGAACCACTGACCTTGTGGTTCAAATGACTTTGCAGTCCAGCACATTAGCCCACAGCGCCACACCAGGGATCCAATAGTCATCTCAAATTTGAACAGTTCCAGACCCAATGAGTTTACACTTCATTCCAAACTGTGCTTCTTGTGTCTACTTTATCTTTCCCAGTGCATGGGGAAATCACATCCTTAGAACTATCATTCCTTCCTGTCTTCCTCTCACAGCCTACAGTGAAAGCATATACACCTTTCACTGTACAAAGTAGTTTCAGAATCTGAGAACTTTCTTTGTCATTATCTCTTGTCAGGATTTCTATGAGAAGCTCTTCCTTGGATACCCAGACATTAACCCTCAGGCTCCACAGTCAACTCTCAAACACTAGTCTTTGAAGATACAACTGCTCTCATATTATCACTGTTCTCATAGTCTTAAACTAGTCTCTCTTTTCACTGTGCAAAACATCCAAATCCTCTCATATGGTCTCTGCACCTGGATCCCATTGCATTTCTGCCACCCTAATCTGATCACCTTGCTCATCTTAAACCCCTCCAAGCATAATCCTTGATTTAACTTTGGTGGTCTTTTTGCATTAAATATGCTTCCCCTGGGTAATCTGCTAAAATGTCACTTTAAAGAAAAAACGTTACCTCGTCATCCTTAATAAAAGTGCCAACCCCAACACAGCAAAATATCTCACCATCTCCATGTTTATCATTTCCACCACACCGTATTATCACTCTCTGAAATACTATCACAATCTAAAATACTATGTATAGGAATTTATTTCTTTGTTTTAAGGTTTCTGTCCTTAGAAACACTATACAAAATCACTGTGAGTAGGAATTGATTCAATGGCACTTAACAACAACAAAAAGTAACGTAACATATCACTATCTGTCTGTCATTTTTTTCTGTACTGTGTTGGTTTGTATGTTGCTATGACTGGAAACTATGCCACCACTATATATGACTCCTCAAGCAGAGCAGCTGGCAGGCTCAAACCATGAACTTTTTGGTTCACTGTCTGAAATTACCATTTTTCTCAATGTTATCCAAAACGACCAGGGTAATCATGGTAGACAAGTTTTAGTGGAACTTCCAGAATAGTAGAGTGTAGGAAGAAAGGCCTATTTTTGAAAATTATTCAGTGAAAAAACATGTGTTAGCTTGAATATAGGAGAAGGCAATATACTATAAAAAAACATAAGTTAATGAAACTGTCCATGCTGATGGAGTCTTGGTGCGGTGCTGTGCGTTAAGGCGCTGAACTGAAAAAATGGTTTCAACATCAAGGTCAGTGGTTCAAGCTCATCAGCTACTCCTCAGAAAACCCTATACAAGATTGTTATGGGCCAGAACTGACTCAATGGCAGTTAACAACAACAACAACTTTCTCATATGAAAAAAAGCAAAGCCTATGGATCATAATAGAACAATATTCAATGTGCTTGCTTTGCATACCTCATCAGAAGGGATCAGTCCCTTCAGGAGAACTGCATATTTCGTGAGGCAAAGGATCAGAGAGGGCAAGGGAGACTGATGAGATGGTGACATGGATTGCACCATGGCTACTGATGGTAACAATAACTTCAGCAGTAGACTCAGACATTCCAGTGATCATGAGGATGATGCATTACCAAGAAACATTTTGTTCCATTGTACACAAGGTGGCCATGAGTGAGGCTCAACTTGATAGCCACTATCTAATAGTCCCACTGTGGTGTTGTAAGATAAGTGATGGACTGCTAAACAAAGGGTGAGTGGTTCAAACGCAACAGTTTCTATTTGGAAGCCTTATACAGGGATGCTGAGTCAGAATTGACTAGAAAGCATTTCACAACAACAACAGTCCAGAGAGAGAGGTCATACTTTATTTATGCTTACAGCAAAGCTTCTTATGTCATATTTAATCTATAAATATTTTAAAATAATCGAATAGAGTATCTACACATAGTACTTTTTAGTACTAGGGAGGCAAATTTTCTGATTTTAAATAATTTTGCATCCTTATGTTCTGTTCAAATGATTCCCTCTTGGTTTATGTACAGGTTGCACATGTTGTTGTTAAGTGCTGTCGAGTCAGTTCCAACTCATAGCAACCCTGTATAGGGTTTCTGAGGCTTTAAATCTTTGAAGGAGCAGAAAGCCTCATTTTTCTCACACTGAGCAGCTGGCAGGCTCAAACTATGGACCTTGTGGTTCGCTGTCTGAAATTACTTTTTCAAAATAATATCCAAAGCTGTTATGAACCACAAAGTGGAATGCCTTAGCATAGTCAATAAATATGAGTAAACATCTTGCTGGTATTCTCTGTTTTCAGTCAAGATGCATATGAAATAAGCAATGATACCTCTTACTCCACAACCTTTTCTGAATCCAGCTTGATTTTCTGGCAGCTCCCTGTCAACATACTGTTGCAACTGTTTTTGAATTTCCTTCAGCAAAATTAGATTTGATAATCTCTGCTTTCTATCAAATCATCTTTATTTGTAATGAGCACATATATGGATCTCTTCCAGTAGCTTCTCCGTATAGCTATCATCCAAATTTCTGGGCATTGAATGAGCAAATTGTCACTGATGAACTTCAGTGCTGCATCCATTTAGTGAAACACTTCAATTTGTATTCTGTCCCCAGAATCTTGTGTTTTGTGTGTTTTTTTGTTTTTTGTTTAGTTTAGCTTTGCTTTGCTTTTGTTTAGTTTTGCCAGTGCTCTCAGTGTATCTTGGATTTTTTCTTTCAGTATAATCAGTTCTTGTTTATATGCTACCTCTTGAAATAGTATAATATATACAAATAATTTTTGATACAGTCACCAAGAATTATGTACAACAAGATTGAATCCATTCACCATGCTCATTCAATCTGTATGTTGAACAAATAGTTTGAATAGTAAGAATGTATGAAGAAGAACATGGCATCAAGACTGGAGGAAGGCACATAAACAACCTGAAAGATGCATATGGCACGGCTTTACTTGTAGAAAGTGAAGTGGACTTAAAACACATACTGATGAAGATCAAAAACCAGAGTCTTCAACATGGATTACAAAAAAAATCCTCACAACTAGACCAATAAACATCGTGGTAAATGGAGAAAATATTGATGTTGTTATGGATTTTATTCTAATTAGATTCACAATCAATGCCATTGAAAGTGTCAGTCAAGAATTGAAACAATATATTGCACTGGGCAAATGTGCTGCAAAAGACTACTTCAGAGCGTTAAAGAGCACACATGTCACTTTGAAGACTAAGGTACACCAAAACCAAATCATGATATTTTCAATCATCTCATATGCATGAGAAAACCAGACATGAAAAAGGAAGACAAACAAAGAATTAATGCATTTGAAATCTGGTGTTGGAAAAAAATATTGAATACATAATGGATTATCAAGGAATTCTAGGATAGTACTTCCACTGGGAAGTACAACTGGGATGCTCCTTATCAGTTAGGAAGGCAAGACTTTATTTAATGTGCTTGAAACAAGTTATCCCTGAATATCATGCTTAGTAAAGTACAGGGTCAGTAAGAAAGATGAAGGCCCTATTAGGTGGGTTGACACAATGGCTGCAACAATGCGCTCAAACGTAACAATTATGAGGATGGTATAGTTGGAGAGTATTTTGTTATTTTGTACATAGGGCCACTATAAGTTGAAGCAACTCAATGGCACCTAACAATAAGGACAACAGGGAAGCAAACATTTAAGTAAATGGTCCTACCTCTGAGTTTCCACATGTATACAATTCTCACTAGAGGTTTTAGTTGGTGACAGTGGGAACTGTGTGTTACTTCCAGGTACAATGTACAAGAGACTTCCAACATTTCATGGAAATCTTTTACTATCTTTTAATCCCATTTTCCTGGAACATTTTGAAGCCCTCT
>NW_006408726.1:2310645-2316237 GCF_000296735.1 Chrysochloris asiatica
ATTCTCCTCCTTTGCCCTTTCAGTGTATTGTCCATTTCTGATATTCTATTATTAATTAATAGACTAAAACAAATATAAACATACCTTTATATTTGTTTCAGAGTTCCAGCACCATCCCCTGAGCCTTCTTGGCTCAGTATTCCATGTTGTTGTTGATGGAGCTCCTCACTGTACATCTACCCAATCTGCCATCCTGATTGCCTGATGTCCTGGTTACCAGGGTCTAAATCTCCACACCCAGGGTAGCCAGAAGAGGGACTTACCCAAGCCAGAGGGCTGAAGAATTAACTCCTGCCACTGATGGGAGCTGAGAAGCTGTCAAGGAAGGTGATCGCAGGTGCTGAGAGAGTAGGTTCAAATGAGCAGGATTGGGTGCTGGGAGAGTCGGGGTCTTGGGCTTTCTGATGTTAAATCTGGGGCCTCTTCGATCCCACTTCTGACACCAATGAAAGGGAAAAAACAACCCAGCATCATTCATCAACCACACTGCACACCACACGGCCTGTCTAGAGATTTTTATTTGGGGTGAGGAAGAGCAAGGTGATTTCTGCCCGAGAACAATGGCAGAATTCAGAAGGGGAGGTCAACAGGGAGGGAGTGGTATTATCTAAGTAAATGGTGCTAAAACTTAGTACCCAGGGGTTTCAAAGAATTCATCAAAAAATTCTATTATTTTTACATTTCATTATCTACTGACATTTTGCCACCTCCTTACATGTTTCTATTTCAAAGATGAGTATTATATTTGGATATTTTTATAGAGCAAAAGTGTGAAAAATGATTATATCTGTTCCTCCTTACAAATATGTTTATGGAAACTGATTGCAACTTTCCTTCCACTTATCAACTGCCTTTCTCTCTGATATTTTGCTAGTGTAACAATAATAAAACTTCTGACTACTTTTGTATTAATGATATAAGTCTTTCTGTAACAAACATTGAAATATGAAGCAAGAGTAAGTCTGGCTGTGATGGTTAAGGTTGTGTGTAAACTAGGCTGGGCCATGATTCTTAAGTTTTGGCAGGTAAGTAGTGATTTAATTTGACAGTTATCTAATGATGTAATTTGGTAGTTATGTAATGATATAGCCATCCTCCATTTTGTGAAATAATGGGTCTCTCCTACAATTTTCATAACACCAATTTCACATGATAGATGTTTTGGGAATATAGTCATGTCAATAAGTGAAGAGCAATAAGAATTCTAAATCAGCACTACAATAGTAAACAGCTGATCAGAAAAATAATTAAGAAAATGGATATAAGTGAAAATACTCAAAAACCATTTATTCATATAGTTAAGATAAAAAGAAACAATAGAATAGCAAAAAGCCCATCAATAGAAGAATGTATAAACAAACTTTAGTACATATGTACAATGGAAGACTACATAACATTGAAGAATAACAGTGAATCTGTGAAACAACTCATAACATGAAAGAACCTGGAAGATATTATGCTGAGTGGAACTAGTCAATCTCAAAAGGGCAAATATTATATGAGACCACTATTGTAAAAACTCAGGAAAAGGTTTTCCTACTAAAAGAAATATTCTTTGATGGTTACAAGGTGTGGAGGGGAAGGGAGAGTATTTTACTGGCTACAGCATTTGCTGTTGTTGTTTAGTGCCTTCGAATCAGCACAGACATATGTTAATTTAGGTGATCGGATGGCAATATACAACAATAGGGAGGTTGGCAGATAAACGATGAACACAGGAGAAGACACAGGGAGGAATGCAAGAGTTAAAGATGATAGATGTAAATACTATTATGTACAAAATCCTGCAACTGTAGTTCTCTACAGGTAGATACATGGACAGATACACTCATTGAATGAGTATGGGAGGGAGAGTGGGAGCATACCCACAAATATATAATGGTTTGGCACCTATGAATGTGGTGAAGCATACAGGAGGAAACATGATGAAACCTTATTAAACATTGCCAAACACCTTGAAACAATGGGTTGCTAGGTCTAGGGGACATCACAGTCAGCTGATATAACACAATCTCCAAAGACCATTTTCTATATCCTACTTTGGTGAGTAGTGACTGAAATAATAAAAACCCATGAGAGGCAATCTAAAGTACAACTGTTGGTTTCTTCATGTGCAGTGGAAAGAAAACTGATGAAAACTGAAGACTCTTGGAATCAATTCAGTCAATTGATTAATGGAACATGTGTGCATCAATCTCCATGACTCTAAGACAAGAACTAGATAGTGCTCAAATACCACTACCAACTGCTTTGAAAGAGAACACATTAGAAAGTCCCAGATAGAGTGAGAGAAAATGTGTAATAAAACTCAAATTTATAAAAAAAAATACTGGGTTTACTAGTTGGAAAGAGACAAGTGGAACTCCTTCATTCCTGGAACTGAACTCACCCTCTTGACAGCTTCTTGGACACCCTTCATGTCTGGAACTGAACTCATCCTCTTAGCCCAATTTTCAGCCAATACTAGGTACGTATGTAAGAGGGGCAACAACACTAATAATGTATGCTCACTATGGAGTGTTCAACTATTCAATATCAAAAGGGCAACATTTACCTAAGGACTAAATTCAGAAGGGTTATAAATGAGGCTGAAAAGGAAATAAGAATCACAGGGTGGAAGTGGAATAAATGTTGTTACATGGAGGGCATGGTAATCATTGAGATGGAAAAAAAGTGTATAATTTTGTTTCATATAAAACTGATTATCTGCTCTGTAATCCTTCACTCAATTCAAAACAAAAGATTTAAAAATAGAAGAAGTCAATATTGAATTCTAACACTGACTACGCTCTTTCAAAATGTCCTTTTCTGAAGTCACTAACACTGACTGGGAAATCCCAACTCAAAGGACTATGACATGGATGGCAGACTTGGCAGAAAGACCATGCAGACTCCTGTCACTGAAAGCATGGAAAATCAGGTGAAAAAGATTCAGAGAACTATTCCAGAACTCTGAAATTCAGATAAAGTAATAAATCAGTGGTTTGAGTGCTTACTAGGCGTAAGATTCAGAATAGAAGCAAGAAAGGAGGTGACAACAATGAAGAGTTGTAGGAGTTAAGGGAAGTGTGTGAAGCCCACCTGGCGGTAGCTTTCTAAACCAAGAAAAACTTTGGAGAGAGCTACAAGGAAGACCTTGCTAGCCATTGTCAATGGGCGAAGACTACACAGACCTATATAGTAGAAAAACAAGTTAGTTAAGGAAATTATTCTGAAGTATGTGATATTGTAGTATGTAGCTCTTGATCCATATCTTTATAATTATCTTGGAAACTGTGTTCCCTACCTACGAAACCAATCTTCACACGTACTGATTTCCAACTTATTATTCTTACTGAATGATGTCAATGGTACTGAAATCTATCAAAGGTCTTATGAATCATTAATTAAAGATGTATGAATTCCCCTCTCCCTCATACCTAAGAAATAGGTATTTAAACTGAATCTGTAAGACCTTATAACACTTTTGACTGACCATTTGAGTCTCCTGTCATATCAATCCTCAAATCCACCTCCTTGAACCCAGGTCCCTGCAGAACTGGCCTCTGCAAAGAGTTATCCTCCAACAAATTGGAAGATCAAGATTGATACATATTAAAAAAAAAAAAAAATGAACAAACTAAACTTACACAGAGTAAAATAGAAAACTTGAACAGACCTATAACAAAAGGAGAAATTGATCAGGTAATCACAAAACTCCCAACTAAAAAAAGTCCAAGCCCCAATGACTTTACTAGTGAATTTTACCAAACATTCAGAAAATAACTGATAAAAATTCTACTCAAACTATTCCAGAATATAGAAAAGAATGGAAAGTTCCCTAATATATTTTATGAAGAATATGCCTCATACCAAAATCAAGAAAGGATATCACTGAAAAAGAAATCCCTCATGAACATAGATGAAATAATTCTCAACAAAATCCTAGCCAACAGAATGTAACATTATATCCAAAAAATAATATATCATGACAAAGCAGGATTCATACCAGGGATGCAATAATGATTCAATATTAGAAAAACAATCAATGTAATTCATTGCATAAATTCAAAAAGAATAAAAACCACATGATTGTATCAATTAATGCAGAAAAGGCATTTGACAAAATCCAACACCCATTCCTGATTAAAAAAAAAACACTCAACAAAGTAGGAATTGAAGGGAAACTACTCAACAAAATTAAGAACACAAATAAAAACCAACAGCCAGTGTCACTCTCAATGGGGAGAAGCTGAATGCATTCCTTTGCAAACAGGAACCAGACAAGGATGTCCTTTATCATTACTCCTATTCAATAATGTGTTGGAAGTCTTAGCCAGAGCTATATAAGGCAAGAAATGCAAATTACAGGCATCCAAATCAGCAAAGACACTGCAAAACACTATTTGCAGATAATATTATCCTATTCATGGAAAATCCTAATACATGGAACCCCTATCCATGGACAATCATTGCAGCAATATTCACTATAGCAAAAAGATGGAATCTACCTTATTGCCTGTCAACAGAAAAATGGATAAACCAACTGATACATACAAACAATGGAATATCATACTACAATGAAAAATAATAATGATGAACCTTGAGCACATACTGCTCAGTGAAATCAGTCAAGTACAAAAAGACAAATATTACATATGAGCATTATTACAAAAGCTTAATTAATTAATTAATTACTTCTATACTGAAAGAATAATTTTTGGGATGTTACAAGGGGTGGTATGGAGGGGATAGATACATGATAGTTTGGGTGATGGAGAGGGCAATAAAAAGGAGGGGAAGGGCAATGTACAAGATGGAGGAGGGGTAGATGAATGGGGACATAGAGGAAAATGGGGAGGTAAACATGGGTTAATCAATGCAATGATTTGCTGGGTGAAAAATTGATGATCTTCCCTGTAAACCTTCGCTCATTCAATTTACAATAAAAACATTTTTAAAAAAAGTCTATGAAAGAGGTTGTAGGGTGATAGATTATTTTCTAATTGAAATAATTTGGTCAAGGTGCAGCTTTGGGTCACATTAATAATTGTTTACCAAGTTATATAGTGACTCTAAAACCATATGACGTGCTTGACCAAATTAAAAAGCTAAAATGGAATTTATGCATGGAATCCCTTTTATATGAATCATCCATAGATTCAGAAAACTGAATTGCTTAATATCTATCAAGTTTAGGGACAGTTCTACCTGTACTAGTTATCTAAAGGCTTATTTTTTTCATAAACAAGTCAAGAAAAGAAGTTATCAGTTTGTTCCCAAGAAGCCTTTACATAACCTCTACTTTTCTAGATATTATGTGTATAAAATGTTGTAAAACATCTTCCTGTAAGCCTACTGATGTAACTGTTGTTGTTAAGTGTCATAGAGTTGGTTCTTACCCATTGCAACCTTGAATAGGGTTTCCTAGGAACTGCTGGTGAGCTTAAACCGCCAACCTTATGGCTGAAACTGACTTCGCAGTTCTGCACATTTACCCACAGCACTACGCCTAAAGTAACTAAACAGTAACAAATCGACAAAGCACATATTGCTAAATGGAAATTAAATGTCACTAATTGAATTTTGTTCCCCTAAACTAAGTGTTAAGGA
>NW_006408726.1:2317292-2318815 GCF_000296735.1 Chrysochloris asiatica
TACCTCTTAAAATGGTTGATCATCAATCATTTCCTTTTGGTACAGTGACTCTATTTATTAATCCCATCTTTTTTTGATGCTTTCTGTATCATTCATGAGCCTAGAGAATCCTTCAATATCACAAGTTGTGGTTTGAATTTTTCCTTCAGTTCCCTTAGTTTGAGAAATGCTAAGCGTGTTCTTCCCTTTTGGTTTCTAACTCCATGTCTCTGCCCATTTTGTTATAATATTTAACTTTGTCTTCTCAAACTGACCTTTGAAATGTTATGTTCAGTTCTTGTAACTCCTCACTTCTTCGTCTAGTGACAGCAGAGAGAAAAAGCCTTCCCTTAGAGCTGAGCTCTGAATTCATATTTCTATCCTTCTAAACTGTGAAAAAGTACATTTATTTTTGCTAAACCTATTCATTTTTGCTATTTCTGTTAATAAAAGCATAAGATAACTAAGACACTAGTCAACAAAAACTCTTTGAACTACTCATTATAAAGATTCCACTTTCATTACCCACTTTTGAAAATGATCTACTAATAACCAGATTTTTTGTTAATTTTACTTTCTGCTCTAACATATTCGGCACCCCATGATTATGATTCAGTAGATATGCTACACTTAATGTCAAGTGCACATCAATGGCTTCCTCATACCATTGATCTTTGTTTTGTTTGGCTTAATAAAAACCTCTTTTAATTAAATTTGAGTCTGAATCTTTTCCCCCAAGCCTACAAATCAACTTATGTTTGTATGATGCTAAGTAAAAGAGTATTGTTACTAGGGCCCCAGTTCATTCCTGCACATGTTTATTCAAAACAAAACATGTTTATGTAATCAGTGATGGGCTGCTGAGAAGGTCTCTCAATAATACTTTTTTTTTTTTTTTTCATATACTCAGGACGTCTTCAAAAAGAAAAAAAAGTTTGGTGAGGGGGATCAAAACAATAGCTTCTTAGAGAATCTGCTGGGCCAGTTAAATATAAAATAGAGATCAGCTCAGAAGTTTATGACTACCATTTTTAGGGGACTTCAAAGGTTTAATGTTGCTAGATTTCATCAAAGATCACAGGATAGGACCCAGTGCTAGAAGCCATGGAGCTGTTTGTCTGTAGGGAAAGGGCTTGGAGCTTTCTCCTCCTAGCTTACCCAAGAAAAGACAGCAACTGTGCTCATATAGCCAAGCTAAAAGCATACCCTGTAACACCCCACCCTCTAGACAAGAGCCAAAACCAGCTGCTAGACATTACATGTGAAAAGGGAAGTCTATTTCCAGATCATATCCACCAGGAGACACTCAGAAAGCTTAACAATAAAGAAACATACATCCATTTAAGTGTTAAAAACCCACAGAATGGCTGGAAATCTCCAAGAAAACACAATTCAAGATCTCAACACATGTTCAAAAACAGAAAAAAAGTAACTGAGACAAATGAGCTGGAAGCAGACACAGAATTTCCAGTAGAAAAGCAGGCTCTAGATCTGCCTGAGAAGGAATTCAGAAGAATAATATGTAAATATGTAAATAAAGTCAG
>NW_006408726.1:2321454-2322756 GCF_000296735.1 Chrysochloris asiatica
GTAAAACTCTATTTGCAGACAATATGATCCTATATATGGAAAATCCCAAAGAATCAGTAAAAAAAAGTTACTAGACCTCATTGGAGGATTTAGCAAAATGGCAGGGTATAGGATCAATATCCAAAAATCAGTTGGATTTGTCTATACCAATAACAACAGTGCTGAAAAGAACATTAGGAAAACATTACCATCTACAATAGCCACATTAAGGGTGAAATATCTAGGAATAAATGTAATCAGAGAAACAAAGGACCTATACAAAGAAAACTACAGTACACTACTACAAGAAACCAAAAAGAGACCTATAAATATGGAAGAATATACCCTGCTCCTGGACAGGAAGACTTAACATTATGAAAATGTCAATACTGCCCCCCAAAATATACACATATAATGCAATCACAATCTAGATTCTGATGACATTCTTCAAAGACATGGAAAAAACAATTACAAACTTTATATGGAAAGGAAAGAGACCCAGGATACGCAAAGCACTCCTTAAGAAGCACAAGGTGGGAAGCCTATCACTCGCTGATTTCAAAATTTACTAAATGGCGACAGTGGTCAAAACAGCCTGCTACTGGTACGATGAAAGACACATTGTTCAATGAAAGAGCATTGAGAATCAAGAAATTAACCCATCCACATACAACCAACTGATTTTCGATAAAGGACCTAAGTATATTGCATAGGGATACTTAGGTACTTTAAGAGATGGTTTCTTCAACAGATGGTGCTGGCGGAATTGTAAAGTGATATGCAAAAGACTAAAACAAGACCTTCACATCATGCCTTATACAAAAAAAAATTCAGCTTGATTAAAGACCTAAATGTGAATCCCAGAATTACAAAGGCCATCAATGAAAAAATAGGGACAAATATGAGAGCTCTAATACAAGGCATACACAGACTACCAAACATTTTGAAACTTACACAAACAAAAGTAGACAAAATAGATCAATGGGACATAGTAAAAATTAAAACTTTTGTGCATCAAAAGACTTCATCAAAAGGGATCCTACAGAATGGGAAAAAATATATATTTTGCAATAACACATCAGACAAGGGACTAATTTCCAAAATATTAAGGAACCTATAACAACTCTACAAGTAAAAGACAAATAACTCAATTTAAAAAATGGGCACAGGACATAACTACACCAAGGAGGAGATCTGGGCCACAACAAACATATGAAGAATTGTTCATGATCACTAGACATTTTTTTTTTGTTGTTAAGTGCCGTCGAGTCAGTTCCGACTCATAGCAACCCTGAACCGGGGTTCCAAGGCTGTAAATCCTTA
>NW_006408726.1:2324666-2336292 GCF_000296735.1 Chrysochloris asiatica
GTAGATGAATTTGACCTATGCTTGTGGATGCAGTATGACAAAGGAGCAGACAAATCTTTACAGTGATGATCATCGCCACTCAGTTGGTACACAGGGTCGACTGGGATGGGGAACTCAGACATTGGCTACCCAAAATGGGGAGACTTCAAAGGCAAGAATTGACTGGCTTACAAGCTTTCAATAGAGAACCTAGCTCCAGAGGATACAGGGAAAGGTTGAATCTCCACTGAATTGTTTCCAACTTGTTTGGATGGGGTTGGTAAAAGGTGAGGGCAAAAGGACTACTGTGGTTCAGTAGGGAATGATTGCTATCAGGTCTGACAAGGAGTGTTGGAAAGATAAATGTAAATGTTTGTTAACTAAAGGAGGGGATTGGCTGATTTTGCAGTCTAGGAGTGGAAATCCCTGTAACCATCAAGGAAGAAAATCAAAGTAGGAGACCCTGTCTGGGGAGACAGTGAAAATAGGGATGGAGGCAGGGACAGAAGGAGATGTTTGGGGACAGATGGATGATGTGGACAGAAGGAGAGGCTGGGAACTCTGGACTCAAGGAGGGAGAGAGGCTGTGTGCTGGCAGCTGGGGGGCAGGTGTGTGGGGTGTACCATTTGGTTTGATGATGCATGCATGGGATTATGATCATTGCAATGAAACAAAATATGATAGGATGAATGTAAAGATAATGTTCTCCCATGGAAGCTAACACATAATTCACAATAAAAACTGAAAAAGAAAAAGAAAAAAGGGAAGCCACAGGGTGGAAGCAGGATAGCTGTTGTTGCAGGCAGGTGAGTATAATCATTGAGAATTAAACAAACGTATGATTGTTTGGAAGTAAACTGGTGATTTTGTCTGTTTACCTTCACTCAGTTCACAATAAAAATTACTAAAAGAAAAAAAAAAATCACAGAACAATCATGAAAGTTGTAACATAGGAAGAAACTTTAAGAAAATTGAAAATTGCACTGTAGAGGAAAAGACAAGGAAAGTTGTAGCAATTAATTTATTTTGTATCATGGCAATGCACCTGCTCATTTTCCTCAGTTAGCAAATTCTGTCGTATAAAAACACAAGTGGTAATCTTACACCATCCACCCTACAGTCCTGATCTTGCCCCTTCAAACTCAAAGAAGATTGAAAAGGAACATGATCTGAGTCCTTCCAGGATAATAAAACTGTAGTCCTAACATGGTACAAATCAAAGGACAAAGAATTCTTAAAGGAAAGAAAGATTGAAAATAGTAGGAAGAGGATATTTCAGAAACAATAGCTTCATATCTAGATACTTTTGTTTAATAAAGATTACTATGATTTTGTTGCAATACTTTTCAACTTACCTTTATCTCTATGTTAGTCATTCAGTCAAGAAGTATATCTTAAACTCCTGTGGTGATGAGAGACCACTATTTTAAATTAGAATGCAAAGATTTTCCCTAAACAGTAACACTAGACAGGCATGTCTGAGATGAGTCAATACAACATAAATATTTAATATTTGCAAAGAAATTTTTTTGACATTTTATCTAAGTGAGGCTTTATGATTTACATTGCCAATGGATTCTGCAAATTAAAAAAAAATGCTTAAAATGTTAATGTTATTCAATATTTCTGATTAAATCAACCAGATTAATTTTGTTCTTATTTCCAATTTATAGCAAAATTTGTATTAATTTTTTCCACCTAGTCTACTTGGTGTGATTACTACACATTCCTATCAATGTTGCAGATAAGATGGAGTACCTGATTAATCCAAACACCTAAGCATAGTTTACCTGATCTTGAATAATTTGGCTTCTATTGACAAAATAAAAAATACTTAAGAAATAAGCATATACAATATTTCTCACAAATTAAATATTTCAATATCATTGGAAAGCAATATTTTGCATGGAATGCTTACACAATTTAAATTTCACAGCTTAATGAAAAATGTGTTTTAATAAATCTTGCATACTAAAAATAATGTTTACAGCAGAACAGGAACAAATAGACCCATTTGATTACATTCTCATTTAAGTAGTTGGTACTATGCTTGCAGTCAATGATTATATTGAGTAAATATTCCAAATAATAAAAAGTGCAATGGCCTGAGAAATAGTATAATAAAAATCTGAGCAAAAATATATGGAGTATGTATTATAACTATAAAGTGAATTAAGAGCAAAATACTTAGTAGTGTACTATTTTTGATAATTTAGATTGTTGTTGTTTTAGGTGCCATCAAGTGGTTTCTGACTCAACAACCCTTACACAAAACAGAATGAAACACTTCCATTTTTGGATCAATCTTCACAATTGTTGTTACATTTGACCCCATTGTTTCTGCCACTGTGTCAACCTATCTGTTCAGGGGTCTTCCTTTTTTGACACTGACTTACTCTTTACCAAGCATGATGTCCTTCTCCAGTAACTGGTCCCAAAGTATTAAAAAACAAGTCTTGCCATCTGGGCTTCTAAGGAGCATTCTGGTTGTACTTCTGCCAACACAGATTTGTTTGTTCTTATGACAGTCCATGGTACTTTAAGTATTCTTCTCCAACACCAAATGCATCAATCCTTCTACAGTCTTCCTTATTCACTGTCCAACTTTGACATGCACATGGATCTGTTGAAAATATTTTGGCTTGAGCAAGGCCCACCTTAGTCCTCAAACTGACATCTTTGCTCTTAAAGAGGTCTTGTGCAGCAGATTTTCTTAATGTAATATGACATTTGATTTCTTGATTGTTACTTCTATGAGCGTTGGCAGTAGATCCAAGTAAAATGGAAACTTCAATCTTTTCTGTTTATCATGATGTAATTTATTGATACAATTGTGAGGATTTGTATTTTCATTACATCGAGGTGCAATCCATATTGAATACTGTAGTCTTTGGTCTTCATCAGTAAATACCTTAAATCCTCTTCACTTCCACCAAGCAAGGTTGTATCATCTGCATATCACAGATTGCTAATGAGTTTTGCTCCAATCCTGATGTCACATTTTTCATATACAACTTAGTACTGAAAAAATAATACTATAGAATTCAATTTTTCTGCCTCTTAAAAACATACAATGAAATAAAGTGAATCATTTATAATGTATTAATTTAAGAAAAAGAATTATTTGGGAAAACATAGATTCTGTGTATTCTCCTGCATCTTCTCCAGCTCTATCCATATATTTTCTCATGAGTAGTCTAATTTTTTAACAACTTGAAAGTCAGTCTCATTCTTAGATTTGACCTAATGTCATTTGTCTGCTAGATTAGTCATATCACATCTCAAAGATATTTCATGTGAACCATCTAGAGAGAATTACACTTTTTTAAACCTTGTTCTAAAAAGTTACAATTATTATAGTTCAATTGGAGTACTTTTTAAATTATGCCACATATATCTTTAATTGATGGAGAGATCTTTGCAGGTGTCGATCAACTGTTAACCATAACTGAGACTTCAAAACTTCTCACAGGGCCAAATATTCAGAGGAAATTCAGTGTACGTCTTTTGGATTTAATGAAATCAAGTTGACCTCATTTTAAAAAGCAAGAAAATTATATTAATAAAAAGCCTCTTAACTCTCACCAGTATTTGTCAAAAGTTTGTGGGACTAGTAACAGTAAAACAAATACCTTGCAGTCTCAATTGATAGAGTAACACAATACAAGGCAAACTCCTAATCAGAGCCACTGCCATTTACTTACATATACATTCACTAAGCATTCATCACCAAAACCAAACCAAAACAAAACAAAACCAAAACCAAACACAAATAGTTTTTGAATAGATTCCTAATCATAGTGATCCCATGTGTGTCAGAGCAGTACTGTGCTTCATAGGGTTTCCAGTAAATGATTTTTCAAAATTGATCACCAAACTATCATTCCATGCACTGGGTGTACTTGAACTGCCCATATTTCAGTTAGCATCCAAATATTAACTATTTACACTACTCTTGGACTAGCAGCACACACCAAATAACTAGTATATGTTGAACATTTAGGTCATTTCTAAAAGTAGGAAACATCACTTCCTTTTATTGTTGTTGTTAGGTGCCATCAAGTCGGTGCTGACTCATAGCAACCCTACGCGCAGCAGAAAGAAACACTGCCCTGGGCCAACCTGACTATTGTTGCCACCCTTAAGTCCATCAATGCTGCCACCTGGCTAATCCATCTCATTGGGGGTCTACCTCTTTTTCTCTGACCCTCCACGCTACCAAACATGATATCCTTCTCCAGCGACTGGTTCCATTTGACACTATGTCCAAAGTATGAGAGATGAAGTTTGGCCATCATGGCCTCCAAGGAGCACTCTGACTGCACTTCTTCCAACACGGATCTGTTGGTTCTTTTGGCAGCCCATGGCACTTTCAATATTCCCCGCCAACACCATCATTCAAATGTGTCAATTCTCCTATGGTCTTCCTTATTTATTGTCCAGCTTTTGCATGCATATGAGGTTATTGAAAATACCATGGCTTGGGTCAGGTCCACCTTAGTTCTCAAACTGACATCTTTCACCTCCTTTAAAGGGTCCTCAAATTAAATAGAAGGTTGTGGTTTGCAATTTATTCAGAGACACTGACCTCCTTGTATTAAGTATCCCTTTATTATTGTACATCATTTCTTATATGAACACTAGTTCAAGGTTATAGCATGAAGTTACCCTGATGGCAAAACACATTATGCATGACTTTAAACAATAAATATAAATGTGTCATCTGAATAAGGATATTGGCAATTTCCTTCCATAAGAAGAGAATGATAGTACTAAGAGAGTGACCGTAGCATGTCACTATCTTTCTTATGACTGCTTCTCTTCTAGGCTTCTGACAGCTTAAATGCTGAGCTAGCATGTGTGCAACTCTTCAGGAGTCATTTTGCTACAGAAATCTTCAGCATGAGCGATGATACTCTAGCACTTTAGTCCTCATTATGTACATCCAAGTGTGTTGACCTTATTTCTTTTCTTTTTATCCATAGGACAATTATTAAATATAGAGAAGTGAGACTAAACAGAGGTGAATAACTGCTTTTATAAAGTTTATATTCTATGAATACAGAGTACATGTTTGATTTTCATAACTTTGCCCACACTATTTTCCCTTATGACTTTCAAGGCTCAATATGAATATCCACTCATTTTTGAAGTTTGTTTTATTTGCTTGTTTGTTCTTGACACTATACCCACACTCTCAAACACATAACTTCATACAGTGACAAAAATGCACCCACTGATACTCCCCTGATGATGTAGTTTTAAATTTTGCTCTCTGTTAGCAATTTCCTTGCTACATTTGAATCCCATTATATTTCTCTTTTTGCCACCTATAGGGCATGGAACATAGCATTTAGAAATATAAATTCTGTATTGAGCCCTTGAGAGATGTAAAAATAAATAAATAAACTCAAGCTTGTAATCAATTATATGGGAACAAGGAAAACATTTTTAGGAACATGATAGTTGTGAACTGTTCTTGAATGTAGACCCCACCACATATCTGTCAGAACTGTGATGGTTTCAATATTGCTGTGATGATGGACTTGTATTTCAAAAAGGAAAAAAAACAAACATTATAGACTGGTTTCAACAGAGCTTCCAAACTAAGACAGACCAAGAAGGAGGACTTGGAGACCTATTTCTGGAAAAAAAAATAAAAAAACACCAACCAGTAAAAACCTTTGGGAAGCAGGGAAACACTGACATAGTGTTTGAATAATAACTCAGGTTAGGAAGTCCAGTTATTAACTCTATTATTCAAATTTATACACCAGCTACTAAAACCAGTAATGATAAAATTTAAGAATTCTACCAATTTCTTCAATCTGAAATTGATCAAACATGTAATAAAAATGCATTGATAATTACCATTGATTGGAATGCAAAGATTAGAAGCAAAGAGGAAAGATCAGTAGTTGAAAAATATGACTTTGTGTTCGAAATTGTGCTGGATAGAATTTCTCAAGACCAAGATTTATTAATTGCAAATACCTTTTTTAAATAACATAAATGATTAATATAAACATAGACCTCAACGGATAGAATACGCAGGCATAAGATTAATCACATATATGGGAAAAGATGATGGGAAAGCTCCATATCATCAGCCAAAACAATGTGAATTGCAGTAAATTGAGACTGAAACTGAAGAAAATTAAAATAAGATCAAGAGAGTCAAAATATGACTTTGAACAAACTCTGCCTGAATTACAGACTATCTCAGGAACAAATTTGATTCCTTAGACACTAATGACAGAAGGCAAATGAGTTGTGGGATGACATCAACAGCATCATTCAAGAAAAAAAGCAGAATGTCATTAAAAAGACAGGAAAGGAAGAAAAGATGAAATGGATGTTAGAATGAACTCTGAAACTTGCTCTTTTGCAAGGAGAAGCAAGAGTAAATAATAGATGTGAGGAAGTAAAAGGGTTGAACAAAAATTTCAAAGGGCAACTTGAGAAGACAAAGTATTAAAATAAAATGTGCAAATGTAGAGTTAGAAAACCAAACCAAAATGGGAGAACACACTCAGCATTTCACAAACTGACAGAGCTGAAGAAAAACCCAATCCTTCTCATGCAATTTTGAAGGATTTAATGTGCAAAATATTGAATAATAAAGAAAGTATCAAAAAAAGGTGGAAGGCACATGGGAAGAGAAAGGAATAGTCAGAAACATCACCATAGAAAGCTTGTAAGTCCATCTTCTGCTTATAACTGACTGGAATACCTAAAATGGGGCTACAAAGTGCCCAGTGTAGGAGGATTCATGTGGAGCCTTTGCAATACATAAGACTATAGGTAGAAACCTGAATCACATCCAGATCTCCAGAGGTGGGAAATTCCCACTTGAAAGGACAAGCAAACCAGCCTGGAGCGGCTAGAAGAACAGAAGATACTTCTTGAAAGAAAGATCTACAGGAAAAATGCAAAACAATAAAGGCAGATGGACTATTACTACAAAAACAAACAAACAAATTGCTTGTCCAGGAAACATCAAGGTCAGGTCGCCTTAATGCAAACCCCCTTCCAAGACTAAGACTCAACGGAAATACATGCCCTGATTGGTGACCACACACATCGCCAATAGGGGGAAGTGGGGTAAAAATAGCAATGAAGCCGCAAGCTAAGCCCTACAATGTTCGGTGGGCTTCTGTGGACCCAGATGGGGACCTGGTTGGCCAGCATTCCTTCTTTCTAGTCTATTTTTAAGTTGGAAGGTCTGCTGAAATCTGCCCACCATGCATGACCTGCTGGTATTTAGAACACCAATAGTATAGTTTCTAGCATCATAACAACAGACAAGACATCAGAGCAAAGCAAACTAACAAAAGTGTGGAGCATCATTAAAATTTCTGTTACAGCATCATTAAAAAATTAAAGTTATATCACCTCTTATCTCATCTTGACACTAGTTTATGGGCATTTCATGGTCACTACAAGAGTGGAACATGATTGGCTAAACATTTGTTAGATGCATTCAGCTGTGGTTTTGGAAAACTTTCAAGTCTTAGATAAGACTTTGACTAAGTCATGTCTTGTAGGTTAAATTGTTTCCATCCAAAAGATATATGGAAGCTCTAACCCCTAGTCTTATCAATGTGATCATATCTGCAAATCAGGTCCTCCAGAAATAATTAAATTATGAGGAAGTCATACTAATTAGAGTAAACTGGACCCTAAATTCAATGACTGGTGTAATAAGAAGACTGAGAATCAAAGACACACAGACAGATAGGGAAAAAGGCCACATGAAAACAGAGGTAGAGATTATATTTTTACTGCTGCATGTCAAGAAAAGCCAATGATCATCAAAAACCACTGGAAGTCAGAATGTACAAAGAAGGATTCTTCCCTTAAGCATATAGAAGGAGATTGTCTTATTAAAACCATAATTTCAAACTTCTAGTATCCAGAGTTATTATATTATCAATTTCTGCTGTTTTAAAACACTTCATTAATGTTAATTTGTTATAACAGGCTTAGGAAATGAATACTGTGTGTTCTATTTTTCTTCCATTTCATCTTTGATTTAAATATTATTTATTATTTAATTCTTCCTGCGCATTGTCTTTAGTTAAATAAGCCCATTCTTTGCTATCTTCCAAGTTCATTGCTATGTGTGAATATGCTTTTTCCTATCAAATTATAAATCCATCCTCAAGGCAAAAGTGAATCTCATGTCCTTTAGTAAACATTCTCTCACAACCACATTACTTGGTTTTTAACATCTCTCTAGAATAAAATTTACAGATAATACAAGTCTTTACAGAATGATATAATGCTATGCATAAGTCTATATTCATATGTGATTCTTTATTTTTATCATGAGTCATTTATACATGATTGTCTTCCAATAAGGGTGATATATGTCAATATCACTTTAGAGGGGCTCTAGTGCAAAGTACTTTGGCATTTTGGTTCAAGGAGATAGATGTCACCAATTATCTAATTATCTCTTCCCTCAATAATGTTACTGTAAGCAGCAGAAATAAGTCAATGTGATGTTTTAACACTTAATTTCGAATTTAGCAGCAGCTTGATATGTAATATCTGTAAGAAGCTACTGAAGTATGGCCATCCTTACTGTTGACTCAAATAATATCCATACCCTTTAGTATTTACCATAGTCAAAGATTTCAAAAGGATGGATTTTATGTTCAGTTGTCATAGTTCTGACCTCCAAGCCACAATCACAGAAATCTATTGTCTTGTATTATGAACTCAAAAAACCACACGAAAGTGCAGGTTATTTTTTTGAGTGTCAATGAGATGAGGGGACTATTACTTTTTATTCAAATCAAAACAGATGCATAATAGTATACAATGCAGAACATATATACTTAAAAAAAAAATTCATTTGAGACTTGAAAAGAAAGTCTTTTCTTTTACCCACAACAGCTAGGTGCTCTGAAATAATTAGTTTGACTTCAGTGAGAATAATAGTTGAGAAAAATTACTTGGATACACCTTCATTATCTATAGGATGCATTAAATCTCCAGTGGTACAACTCCTTTGTATAGAAGGTACACCAGGATTGATAATGCCAGAAAGAGAATTTTAATGTGTTTCACCCAAAAAAGAATGTTTGCAGGAATGCCTTTAAGAGAGAAATCCATTATGTCCTGCCTGAACATTATAATTAGCCAAACAGTTTTATTTAATTAGAGTAAATAAGTTTGGAATGCTATAATTATTTATTAGTGAGGAAAACATTTGCTGTAATAAATCTTCATTAGAAAATTTAAAATCACTTAATAATAGCAATTAAGGGGGGGTGGTACTTGATGGTGGATCTCCATAAGCAATAACACAGAGTAACAGTTGAAGCAGTTTCAGGGGATGGTGCCATAACTCTGAACTACATATAAAGGAATATTTAGAAAGATTGAAGGCTTACAGCCAGTGGAATTTGTAGTGGAAGCAAGAAAGCTGGTGTTTTTTCTGATTGGCCAGCTTTGTCAGCTCTCAGAACAGCCATCTTGGGTGAGACAGAGCAGGGGAAGTATCAGAGCCATCGCAGATGCCTAACCAATCTTCGGAGATAAAGGTGTGGATATTCTCTCTCTCTCTCTCTTTCTCTTTTCTCTGTTCATTGGTCTCTTGCTGTCTGTGCACCTTCATTCTGGTGACTAGAGAGGGTGTCTGAATGAGTAGACACCAACACTGTCCCACATCCATGGAGGGTTCTACTACACATGTGCGCAGATCTGCTCAAAATTAAAAGGGAAAGAAGAACTTCCAGTTTGGGAGTAGCATAGTGGTTATGAATTGGGCTGCTAACCTCAAGGTTGGCAGTTTGAAACTACCAGCTGTTTGGTGGGAGAAAGATGAGGCTTTCTGCTCCCATCAAGATTTATAGCCTCAAAAACCCGGTGCAGGGTCACTATGAGTTGGAACCAACTTCACAATACTTAACAACAACAATAACAACAGTAAGTAGAGACAAATAGTGAAAGGTCCTCTGCTAAAGCCCAGAAAAAGTAGAGAAAGAGCAGTCCACAGAACAACTGTGGAGTTTTGGATCTTGTTTAAGGTTCTGGGCACAAGTTTCCCAAGCCCACCTGTGAAAAAATCTGCCCATGGAAGTAAAAATGGTGATTTATGAATCGATTCTAGTTGAATCAATCCATGCAACCAGAGGTCCTTAGGACAGAGGGTGGGGCCACAGCAAAGTGAAGGCACTGAACCAGAGCTAGAAGCCATGGAGCTCCACATCAGGAGGGAGCGGTGTGACCAATTTTTCATTTTTCACGTATCATTCCTCTTCACTCTGATCACACTCTCACTGCCCAGCCCAGATGCCTTCATGCAGGTGGGAGCACACCCCCAAAAGGGTCCAGCGTAGCACTGACAATTTTCCCATGGCACAGAGAGGAAAATTGCAGACTGTTCCATAAGAAGTCTGACTATGGGACCCAGGCTCAGAATAGACCTGGGGAGGACCCTTTATCCCCACCTGAACAGCAAAGGTCACTGGACAGTCAATCACAATTTTATTTTATTTTTGAGTGGTGGTTTCTGTCTCTGCTTTTATATTGTTTCTGTCTTTGTTCCTTTGGGCCTCACTCTTTTCTGAGAGATTGGAGCTTTCTCCCCCTACCTTACCCAGGAAGAGACAGCAACTGTGCTCATAGACCCAAGCTATAAGCATATCTTGTAATATAGCACCATCTAAAAAAAGAGCCAATACCAGTTGCTAGGAATTACATGTGAAAAGGGAAGCCTATCTCCAGATCATATCCACCAGGAGACACTCAGAAATCTTAACAACAAAGAAACAAACAAACATTTAAGCATTAAAAACCCACAGAATGGCTGGAAATCTCCAAGAAAACACAAAGATCTTAACACATGTCCAAAAACAGAAAAAAGTAACTGAGACAAATAAACTGGAAGCAGACACAGAATTTCTAGTAGAAAAGCAGGCTCTAGATCTGCCTGAGAAGGAATTCAGAAGACTGATATGGAAACAAATACAAATGCTCCAAAAATGGGTGGAGGAAAATAAGGAAGAAGTCAGGAAAGTGCTACAGGAGCAATCAAGCAAGATAGATACAGCATTGGAAATAATCCAAAACCTGCGAAAAGAAGTCCAGATGATTAATCATAAAATATCAGAAATGGACAATACACAGAGAGGGCAAAGGAATAAGATGGAAGAAATGGAAGCCAGAACCAGTGAATTGGAAGACAAATCAGAAAACACTGCAAAGATAGAAGAGCAAGCAGAAAAAAAGATGAAAAAAATCTGAAGAGTCTAAGATTCATGCTGGATAACATGAAAAGGACTAAATAATTATTGGCAATCCAAAAGAGGAAGAATCACAGAAGTCCACAAAAGAGATAGTTGGAGAACTTCTGGAAGAAAATTTTCCTACCATCTTGAAGGATAAGAAGATAAACAATGAAGAAGCTGAACAAACCCCAGGAAGGATAGATCTCAAAAGAAAATCACCCAGACATAGCATAATCAAGCTCTCCAAGATCAAAGACTGGGAGAGAATCCTAAAAGCAGCCAGGGAAAACAGAAGTGTTACCTACAAAGGCAAGGAAATCAGATTAAGCTCTGAAATGTCAGCAGAAACTATGCAGGCAAGAAGGCAATGGGGAGACATATATAAAACCCTAAAAGAAAAAAA
>NW_006408726.1:2338042-2338695 GCF_000296735.1 Chrysochloris asiatica
CCTCTGGAAGTTCTTTGTCAATGTATGATTGTAGACCTTTCTGTATTACCTTTAGCAAAACTTTATTCACATGAGAAATCAAAGAAATTGTCTGGTGATTTTCGCATTCTATTGGGTCTCCTCTTTTTGGAATGGGCACAAATATGGATCTCTTCCAATCAGTCGGCCAGATAATTGTCTTCCAAATATCTTGGCAGAGATGAGTGAGTACCTCTTGTGCTGCCTCATTTTCTTGAAAGATTTCAATTTTGATTCCATCAGTTCCTGGTGCCTTGTTCTTTGCCAATTCCTTCAATGCACCTTAGACTTCCTCCCTAAGTATTGTTGGCTCTTGATCATTTGCTACCTCTTGAAATGGTTGAACATTAACCATTTCCTTTTGGTACAGTGATTCTGTGTATTCCTTCCATCCTCTCTCGATGCTTTCTACATCATTCAATAATTTTCCCAGAGAATCTTTCAATAAAGAAAGTCAAGGCTTAATTTTTTTCTTCAGTTGCCCTAGCTTGAGAAATGCTGAGCATGTTCTTCATTTTTAGTTTTCTGATTCTAGATCTTTGTACATTTTATTATAATATTTGGCTTTATCTTCTTGAGCTGATATTTGTAATTTTCTGTTCAGCTCTTGGACCTCCTCATTTCTTCCATTTGCT
>NW_006408726.1:2338795-2340375 GCF_000296735.1 Chrysochloris asiatica
TAATTTTCTGTTCAGCTCTTGGACCTCCTCATTTCTTCCATTTGCTCTAGCATCTCTGCACTAGAAAGAAAATTTCGAAGTCTCTTCTGAAATCCATTTTGACGTTTTCCTTCATTCTAATAGACTATTTTAAATGCAGAGAAAACTTAATATACTATAGGGTAACTACAAAGAAAATTAATACTGCAACACCCACCATGAAAATGAAAATCCAAGCAGAACAAGGAAACATTAAAACTAAGAAGAAACCAACAAGAAATAGCACAAAAAATATGAATGTGGCACAAGAAGGAATGCAGAACAAAGGAACAAAGAGCACCACAAAAAATTAACATAATAACAGCAATTACTCCATACCTATCAATAATGATACTGAATGTCAATGGATTAAATGCACCAGTGAAGAGACAGAGTGGCTGAATGGATAAGAAAACAAGACCCTTCAATATGCTGCCTGCAAGAGACACACCTTACACACAAAGACAAAAATAGACTAAAAGTTAAAGGATGTAAAAATATATATATACCAAGCTAACAGCAATAAAAAACAAGCAGGAGTGATAATACTAATTGCTGATAAAATAAACTTTAAGGCAAAAACCAGCATAAAAGATAATAAGAAGGACACTATCTCATGATTAAAGGGCCAACAGAACAAGATGACATAACCATAATTAACATCTACACTCCACATGAAAGAGCACCAAGAAATATAAAGCAAAAGCAAACACTACTAGAATTGACAGTACTTCTCTGCTATTCAAGATGTTTTCAGTGACTAAATGTTCATGAGTTGTTCATCACTCCTTCTTCCTAGTCTGTCTATGTCTGGAATCTTATCTGAAACCTGTCCACCATGGGTAACCCTGCTGGTATTTAAAATACCAGTGGTATAGCTTCCAGAATAAAAGCAGTTCACAAGCCACTACAGTACGACAAACCAATGGTGGATAATATTGTGAAGTATGAGTACTCCACAACACTTAATTCTCATGAGGAATATGTACATGGACCAAAAGGTAGTTCTTCAAACAGAACATGGCAACACTGGATGGTTTAAAATTAAGAAAGGTGTACGACAGGGTTGTATTCTTTCACCATAGTTATTCAACCTGTATGCTGAGCAAGTAATACGAGAAGCTGGAGTATATGTAGAAAAACGTGGCATCAGGATTGGAAGAAGTCTCATAACAACCTGAGATCTGCAGACAATACAAACTTGCTTGCTGAAAGTGAAGAGGACTTAAAATATTTACTGATGAAGATCAAAGATCACAGTATTCTGTATAGATTGCATCTCAATGTAAAGAAAACAAAAATCCTCACCACTGGAACAATATACAACATCCTTTTCAAAGGAGAATGATTGAAGTTGTCAAGGGCTTCATTCTTCTTGGAAGCAGCAGTCAAGAAATCAAACGACATATTGCATTATGCAAATCTGCTGCACAAGAGCTTATTAAAGTGTTGAAAAGCAAAGATGTCAGTTTGAGGACTAATGTGTGCCTGACCCAAGCCATGGTATTTTCAATAACCTCATATGCATGTGAAAGATGGACAGTTAATAAGGAAGACCATAG
>NW_006408726.1:2341540-2343257 GCF_000296735.1 Chrysochloris asiatica
TTTTTAGAAAAATACAACTTACCTAAACTCACACAGCATGAAATAGAAGACTTGAACAGACCCATAACAACAGAAGAAATTGATCAGGTCATCAAAAAACTCCCAACCAAAATAAATCCAGGTCCAGGAATGTGTTGTCACCTATTCTATGCAAATTATTCCAGAAAATAGAGGAGGATGGAAAACTTCTTAATATATTTTATGAAGCATACATAACCCTTATACCTAAACCAGGGAAGCACATCATGAAGAAAGAAAAATATAGACCAATATCCCTCATGAACATAGATGCAAAAATTCTTAATAAAATCCTAGCCAATATAATCTAGCTATACATCAAACAAAATAATACATCATGACTGAGTGGGATTCCTATCAGGGATTCAAGGATGGTTCAATATTAGAAAAACAATCAACATAATCCACTATATAAACAAGTACAAAGAAGAAAACCACATGATCAAATCAATTGATGTACAAAAGGCATTTGACAAAATCCAACATCAATTCCTGATAAAAACACTCAACAAAGGAGGAATTGAAGGGAAATTTCTCAACATAATCAAGAGCATATATACAAAACCAAGAGCCTACATTACTCTCAATGTACTCTACAATCAGGAACCAGACAAGGATGCACTTTGTTACCACTCCTATTCAATATTGTTATGGAAGTCTTAGTCAGAGCTATACGGAAAGGTAGGGAAATCAAAGGCATCTGAATTGGCAAAGAGGAGGTAAACTCTATTTGCAGACGATATGATCCTATATATAGAAAACCCCAAAGACTCATTAAAAAAGCTACTAGACCTCATTGGAGGATTCAGCAAAGTGGCAGGTATAAGATCAACATCCAAAAATCAGTTGGATTCCTCTATACCAATAACAGAAGTGATGAGAAGGACATTAGGAAAACAATACCATTTACAATAACCACCCAAAGGATAAAATATCTAGGTATAAATGTAACCAGAGAAACAAAGGACCTATACAAAGAAAACTACAGAACACTATTATAGGAAACCAAAGGAGACCTAGAAAAATGGAAGAATATACCCCGCTCCTGGATAGGAAGACTTAACATTGGGAAGATGTCAATACTATCCAAAGCAATTTACAATTTACAAAGCAATTTACAAAGCAATCCCAATCCTGATTCCAGCAACATTCTTCAAAGAGATGGAAAAAAACATTTCCAAACTTTATATGGAAAGGAAAGAGACCCAGGAGAAGCAAAGCACTGCTTAAGAAGAAGAACAAGGTTGGAAGCCTATCACTTGTTGATTTCAAAATTTGCTACATGGCTATAGTGGTCAAAGGAGCCTTTTACTGTATAATGAAAGACACATTGATCAATGGAATAGAATTGAGAATCCAGAAATTAGCCCATCCGTATACAGCCAAGTGATTTTTGACAAAGTACTTAAGTAAGTTGTCAAGGACTTAATTCTTCTTGGATCAACTATCAACACTCACAGAAGCAGCAGTCAAGACATCAAACAATGTATTACATGAAGCAAATCTGCTGCACAAGACCTTTTTAAAATGTTGAAGAGCAAAGATGTCAGCTTGAAGACTAAGGTGCTCCTGACCCAAGCTATGGTATTTTCAATAACCTCATATGCATGCAAAAGCTGGACAGTGAATAAGGAAGACCATAGAAGAACTGATGCCTTTGAGTTATGGTGTTGGAGGAGAATATTGAAAGTGCCATGGG
>NW_006408726.1:2344917-2346206 GCF_000296735.1 Chrysochloris asiatica
TTTCGCTATCCCTATCGCCGCTGGATCTCGCCTCCTCATGAACCAAAAACTCGTGACAACTATGTCGAGGTCAGACCCCGGCAGAGATGGGATATTGCTTCCATAGGTATGTGTCAAGTTCATCAAATTGTATTAGACTATTCTTTTTTCCCCCTTCTTCCTTCTTCTGTTTGAGCTCTGATCCTCTAGCCATTGAGGCCAGGTCAATTGGGCATTGTCTGCAAGTGTGGGTATACTTATGCATGTGCCCTCTCCTCTTATCAACTGGACATTTCACTCTCCACTCTAGTCCTCTGTGGCTATGTTGCTGACTCTGGGTCCAAGAGTCCCCTGGACTTAGCACACTGCTATCCAACCAGGTCTCCATCCGGGTTCATAGGAGTCTGTTGAGCATTGTAGGGCTTAGCTCACATCTTCATTGCTGTTTTTCCCTCTCTTTCCCTTGTCGGTGACCAACATGGTCACCAGTCAGAGCATGCATTCCCATTGAGCCTTAGTCTTAGAAGAGGGTTTGCCTTGAAGAGGACCTGACCACTTGCCTTGATGTGTCCTGGGCGAGCCACTTATTTGTTGTAGTGATCAGCCAGCCTTCTTATATTGTTTGTATTTATCTTGTCAGTCTTTCTTTCAGGACATATTTTCTGTTCTTCTGGCCACTCCAGATTGTTCTGCTTGTCCTTTCAAGTGCACTTTCCCCCTCAGAAGATTCTGGATGCTGTTCAGGAATCCATCTATGGTCTTGTGGAATGCAGAGGTTCCGCAGGAAGCCTCCTTCACTGGGCATGTTGTATCCACCTTTTACCTTTATAGGTAAAATCAGTTATAGGCAGAAGACGGACTTACAAGCTTTCTATGGCGGTCTTTCTGGCTATTCTTTTCTCTCCCCCTCCAGTGTTTATTTTATAGTGGTATACCAGTGGAACCAAGATTCAACAGACATCCAAGCATCTTTATGTTATTTCCCTCCTTTTTCCCATTCAAATCATGTCTCAATCTCTGTATGCCAGAGCCCTGTTGTTCCATCTTTGCACATTTTGTTATAATATTTGGCTTATCTTCTAGAGCTGATCTTTGAAATTTTCTGTTCAGCTCTTGGACCGCCTCATTTCTTCCATTTGCTTTAGCATCTCTATGTTGGAGAGCAAGTTTCAGTGTCTCTTCTGACATCCATTTTGACCTTTTCCTTCTTTCTTTTCTTTTCAATGATTTTTTGCTTTCTTCATGTATGATGTTTTCGATGTCATCCCACAACTCTTCTGGTCTTCAGTCTTTAGTGTTTAATGTATCAA
>NW_006408726.1:2346941-2368121 GCF_000296735.1 Chrysochloris asiatica
TACATTCCATGTTCTGATTTCCAATGGATGTTTATAGCTGTTTCTCTTCATTTTGAGTTATTCCCTATCATCAAATGAAGATCACATGGGCTTTTTTCCCATGAGGTTTACTCCATTCATGTTATCATAGTTAACTCTACTTTGAGGAGGCAGCTCTTCCCCAGTCATATTTTGACTACCTTCCAACTTGAGGGGCTCATTTACTGGCACTATATCTGACAGTGATTCTCTGCTATTCATAAGGTTTTCAGTGAGTAAATATTCAAAAGTAGATCTTCACTCTTTCTTCCTTGTCTGTCTTGGTCTGGAAGCTCATCTGAAACCTGTCCACCATGGGTGACCCTGATGGTATTTAAAATACCGGTGACATAGCTTTCAGTATCACAGCAACTCACAAGCTATCACATTAAGACAAACTGACAGATGAGTTATGGCCTTTTGGCTTTAAGTGGAAACTGTCACTTTAAATTTTGAGGAGATCTGTGAGCACACATAGTAGAACCCTCCATGGTGGGGTTGGGGTGTCCCTTCATTCAGGCATCCCATCTAATCACCAGAATGAAGGTGCACAGACAGCGAGAGACCAATGAACAGATACCAAAAAAAAAAGAATGTCCACACCTGTATCTCTGCAGTTTTGTCAGGTGTTTGTGGCTTTTTTGATCCTTCCTCCTCTTGGTCTCTCCCAACATAGTGGCTCTGGGAGTAGCTTAGCGTCTTGAATTAGAAAGCAATGGATTTCTTGATTCTGCTACAAATTTCCCTAGCTGTAAGCCTTCCAATCTTCTAAATATTCCTTTATATGTGGTTCAGAGTTCTAGCACCATCCCCTGAGCCTGCTTGGTCCAGTATTCTGTGTTGTTGGTTATGTAGCTCTTCATTGCACATCTACCCGATCAGCCATCTTAGAAAAGTAAGTAACCATAAAGGTATGTAAAATGTGTATGGTGTTGATTGATTACTTAGTTGTTTGGTTAGTTGAATTTGAATTTGATAGAGAGAAGGCAAGATCATTCGTATAACAGATTTAAAAATATATATTTTGTATAGCTTTGAGAATACAATTATGGAAAATTCTGGACAGATGGCTTCTTGCCACATTGTTTGAAAAACATTATTTGAGATTTATTTCAAGTGCCATTGAAGACATTTTTCTAGATTACATGAAACATGGCAAAATGCAAAGATAGATACATTTTGTTTGCATAAGATCTGCTCACATATCCTCTACAACTCTTACATTCTTTTTTATTTTTCTTCTATTTCATAAAAGCTTCTAAAATTGTTTGCTTCAGTCACTGGAATGAAGTGAACATATTCTGGTTTTCTTTACAGCCATTCCAGATTCAGTGAAAATCTCCAGTCAATAAACAATATGCCATCCCACTCCAGACAGATGCCATGTCTTTCACTCACAGGGAGTCATTGTTGTATTTTATAATCCATCCACTGTCATGTCACAAATCTTGGCAAAGGAAGTCTGTGTCTTCATGTGCAACTAGTTTGATATTTTTGACAAAATTGAGGAACAATTGTCTCTTTGCTTATAACTTTAAAAGGCTGTGCTTTATTGCTGGATAAGAGCTCCAGTAATAGAACCATGGGGTCTAGTGATAGTTAAGGTTATGTGTAAACTTGGCCGGAACAGGATTTTCAGTGGTTTAGAAATTAAGATATAGTTATCTTATTAGATGATGAGCTCAAATATGATGCAATCACAGCATGATAGGATATGTTGCAATAAACTCTGATTTGATGTAATTATCCTAAGTGTTATAATCCACACTTTGATTATGTTAATGAGACCAGACACAATACAGGTTTAGGTTATCTCTTCTGAGATATAAAAGGAAGGAAAAGTAATCAGAGATCAATGGGACTTACTACCATCAAAATAGAAGACCTAGGAGTGGAGTGTGCATTTTGGAGCTGGGTTATTTGTATTATGTATCTGCTAGACCCAGTGAAATTGTTACGCTAAAACACATGAAGATTCCTCCAAAGAATACTAGGCCTACAGATGCTGAAAGGAGACAAGGCCCTTTCCCCAGGGCTGACAAAGAGAAAGCTTTCCCCTAAAGTTGGCACTCTGAATTTGGACTTAAATTCAGTCTCTTAAACTGTGAGAAAATAAATTTCTGTTTGTTGAAGGAATCCACTTGTGGTATTTCTGTTATAGAAGTACTAGATAACTAAGCCAGCTCTCTATAAAGATTATTGCTTTTCTGGAATGGTATGTTTAAGCTGTTGTTGTTAGGTACCATAAAGTCTGTTTTGATTCATAGCAACCCTATTCACAACAGAACAAAACACTCCTCAGTCTTTTGCCATCTACTCATTTGTTGGTACACTTGAGCCCACTCCTACTGCCACTGTGTCAATCCATCTCCTTGGGGCACTTCCTCTTTTTCACTGACCCTCCACTTTACCAAGCAAGATGTCCTTCTCTTAGGGACTGGTTCCTTCTAATAACATGTTCAAAGTATGAGACACAAAGTTTTATCATCTTGGCTTTTAAGGAACATTCTGACTGCACCTCTTCCAACTCAGATTTATTTGTTCTGGCAGTCCATGGTATGTTTAATATTCTATAATTAAACATTATAGAAACACTATAATTCAAATGCATGAATTCTTCTATGGTCTTCCTTATTAACTGTCAAACTTTCACATGCATATGAGACAACTGAAAGCACCATACCTGAGTCAGATGCACCTTATCCCTCAAATTGATATATTTGCACTTAAATACTATAAGGAAGTACTTTGCAACAGATATCTAATGAAATACATTTGATTCCTTGACTGCTGCTTCTATGAGTGTTGATTGAATTCCTTAAGTTTCCTTATTTTCTGATTCATTTTCTTCATTGCATAAATGAACATAAAAGTTTTATCACTGTCTAGGTTCTGAAGAATTGCTATGTCTATATGCTCACTTATTTGGTCATTTAAAGCTGCTTTTGAGTTGCCACATTATTTCAATTTTGACTTGTTCAATGTACTCAAAATTTCATGGGTAAAAAGATTGGAGCTTTCTCCATGGACTCCATATAGACTTCACTTTTGCTACTTATTCCATAAATACCAGGATCTCTCAGGTTTTCCTTGTTGTTGTTAGGTGCCATCAAGTTGGTACTGACTCATAGCAACCTTATGCACAGCAGAACAAAACACTGTCCCATCCTGGGCCAACCGCACTACTGTTGCCACGCTTGAGTCCATTGATGCTGCCACTTGGCCAATCCATCTCGTTGTGGGTCTTCCTCTTTTTCTCTGACCCTCCAACTTACCAAACATGATATCCTTCTCCAGCGACTGGTCCCTCTTAACAAAATGTCTGAAATGTGAGAGACAAAGTTTGGCCATCTTGACCTCCAAGGAACACTCTGGCTGCACTTCTTCCAAAACGGATCTATTGGTTCTTTTGATAGCTGATGGTGCTAAGGTTCTTAGTCCTTTCTTATTTTAAAGTTTGCTTTATTTTTATCACAAGTGTATCCATATATCAAATTCTCACTTTAGAATTAATGACAGTAATGTTTGTCTCCAACTCTCCATTCTTTTATATTTCACTGTCTTAAAAACATTGTTGTTTTTGTATTTTTTCCATAAAATGAAATTCCATTGCTTTTGTTTTTAGATACCATCAAGTAAGATTTGATTTATGGCAACTCTATGCACAACAGAACAAAAAACCGCCTAATCTGGAACCATCGTCACAATTTTTGTTGTGCTTGGGTCCATCGCTGTTGTGACTATGCCAACATATCATGTTTGGAGACTTCTTATTTTTCACTGACTCTCCACTTTATCAAACATGATGTCCTTCTCCAGGGACAACATGTCTGATGTATGAGAGAAAAAGTCTCACCATCCTTACTTGTAAGTATCATCTGCCTGTTACTTTTTACAAATATAGATTTTTTTTTGATCTTCTAGCATTCAATGAATGGTACTTTAAATGTTCTTCTCCAACATTATGCCTTAAATGTATCAATTATTTTATGTTCTTCGTTATACATTGTCCAACTTTCATATGCATATCAGACAATTGAAATATCATGTCTTTGGGCATGTGTACCTTAGTACTCAAACTAACTTTTTTTGTTGTTAAACACTTAGAAGAGGTCTTGTGGAGCAGATTTGCCTAATGCAATACATCATTTGTTTTCTTGACTGTTACTTTCATAAGTGTTGATAGTAGATCCAAGCAAAATTAGGTCTTTGGCAACTTCAATCTTTACTCCATTTATCATGATGTCAATTATTCATCTAGTTGTGATGTTTTCTTTTCTTTACATTGAAGTGCAACCCATATTGAGGGCTGTGGTCTTTGAACTTCATCAGTAAGTATTTTAAGTCCTCTTCATTTTCAGCAGGTAAGGTGGTATCATCTGCATATCATAGGTTGTTAATGAGTCTTCCTCCAAACCTGATGCCATGTTCTTCTTCACATAATCCAGCTTCTTGGATTATTTGCTCAACATACAGATTGAACAAGTATAGTGAAACAATACAACCCTGGTGAATATGTTTCCTGATTTTAAACCATTCAATTTTCCATAATTCTGTTTGAATGATTGCCTCTTGACCTATGTCAGGTTCCTCATGAATATAATCAAATGTTCAACAGTATGTGTTCTTTGCAATGTTATCCATAGCTTGTCATGATCCATACAAGTTTTGGTTAATCATAAAACTCAGGTAAACATCTTTCTGATATAGTCTACTTTGAGACAAGATTTATCATACTTCAGCAGGGATATCCCTCAATCCATGTCCTCATCTAAATCCAGCTTGAACTTCTGGCAATTCCCTGTCAATGTATTGTTACAGTAGTTTTTAAATTATCTTTAGCAAAATTTTACTTAAAATTTTACATGTGACATTAATAATATTGTCCAATGATTTCTGAATTCCATTGCACAAATGTGGATAACTTCTAATCAGTTTACCATGTAGCTGTCTTCCAAATTTCTTGGCATAGATGAATGAGTGTCTCCAGTGCTGCCTCAGTTTGTTGAAATATGTCAATTTGTATTCCATCAATTTCTGACCTTTGTTCTTTGCTAATATCTTCAGTACACTTTAGATTTCTTTCTTCAGTACCATTGTCTCTTGATCATATTCTACCTCTTGAAATGACTTAACATTAACCATTTCTTTTGGTACAGTGACACTGTGTATTCCTTACATATTATTTTGATGTTTTCCTCATCATTAAATATTTTGTCCATAGGATTTCTTCACATTTCAAGTAGAAACTTGAATTTTTTCTTCAGTCATTTCAGCTGAGCATACTCTTCTCTTTGGTTCCATAGACAACACATTACCCTGTCTTTCTCGCCAAACCTGCACTTCTTTCTGTGAGTTTCATCTTAATGAATGGCTCCAGATGCATGTAGTTGCTTAAACCTTATGATATGTGTCATTGTTGGTGAGTGCCATCACGTTGGTTCCAACCCATAGCAACTCAACATAGATTTTCTGAGGCTGTACGTCTTTGCATAAGCAGAAAACCTCATCTTTCCCTTAAGGAGCGGAAAGTTAACTCAAACCACCAAACATGATTGTCAGCCTAGTGCTTATATTATGAAGCCCCACACTCCCAATTTAAGTACACATTCCTCTTTTCTTATATCTAGGTACTACTTATAATAAATCAAAATACATTGTTTATAATCTTATTTTTTACACATAGCAAACATATTGACTTACTTAATTCTTACTATTACCATTTTTTTTTTTAATGAGCTCTGTCTCCTAGTTTCCAATCTCATACAAGTTATCTTTAAACATAATCAAGCTAAAAAGGTAGAAAGGTTTTCTGAAGCCTGTCCCCTCCAATTAAGTCTGTGCACTTTCTCTATATACTACTGATCTTTCCATCTGTTGTACTGCAGTGGCTTGTGTTGCTCTGATACTGAAAGCTATGCCAGCAGTATTTTTAAAATACCAGCAGAGTCACTCATGGTGCACAAATTTCAGAGGCACTTCCAGACTAAGACAGACTAGGGAGAAGAATAGGTTAACTAATCACTTCTAAATGTATAGCAGCTGAACAAGAGCCACTCAGGTTGGAAGGCACTCAAAACACTACTAGGGAAGAGCTGCCTACTTAAAATAGACTTGATCTTAATGACTTGGATGGAGTAAAGCTCCTGGTAGTTGTATTTGCTGATCTGGCAAAACATAAAAGGAGAAGAAACAATTGCAAACATTGATCAATAATTAGAACATGGAACACATAAAATAGGAATCTAGATATATTGCAAGTTACCAAAAAAATGTAATGAAACCTATAGATATTGCTATCCTAAAACTTACGGAACAGAAATAAAATGATATTGGCAATTTTGTATTAGAAAATAATATGATTTACCATGCTATAACAACAAACTGAAGATGATGGTGTCATATTCATCATATCTATATATTAAAAAAGAGCATTTAAAGATCTACCTTGTAGTACAAATACTATATGAATTAGTATAGTATTCACGTGCCTAAATAGATTTTTAAAAATGACATTGTCAGGGATTTCATTTCACTTGAATCTACAATCAATGTTCATAAAAGCAGCAGTCAGGAAACCAAAGGATGTGTTGTATTGGGTAATCTGCTACAAAAGACTTCTTTAAAGTATTAAATGCCAAAGGTCACTTTGTGAAATAAGATTTGCATGATACAAACAATAGTATTTTAAATTGTCTAATGTGTAGGAGTCCTGGTATGGCTCTGTGGGTTAACACTCCAGATTGCAAAGCCATTTGAACTGCAAGATCGGCAGTTCAAGCTCACCATCTTCTCCTCGGCAACCCTATATAACAGGGTCACTATGGGTCAGAACCTACTCGATTGTACTTAATAACAACAACAATAATGTGCATGAGGAATCTGGACAAAGAATTAGAAAGAGTGTAGAAAAACTGATGCATTTGAATGATGGTATTGATGGAGAATATTGAATATGCCACTGACTGCCAGGTAAACCAACAAATTTCTCTTGGAAGTACAGTCAAAATGTTTCTTCAGAGGCAGGATGGCATGACTTTGTCTCACATACTTAGAACATGTTATCAGGTGGATTAGTCTCTGGAGAAAAACATCATGCCTAGTAAAGTAGAGAGTCAATGATATGGATTTATACAATGGACTCAGACATAACAACAATTGTGAGCATGGCACAAGATTGGGTAGTGTTTTGTATTGTTGTACATAGAGTTACTATGAGTTGGAAAGGGCTCAAGGAAACCTTACAAGAACAACAGCAGAGGCACTTTGGAAAAAAGGACTGGCAATAAGCTTCTGTGAAATATAGTTCTACTCTGACACACATAGGATTGTCATGTTTCAAAACTGACTCTATGGCAACAAATTTGGTAGTCTTATTAAACAGATAAGTTGGATGGATACTTAACAAAAGTACATTAAGTCCTTCAGGATTTGCATATAAAGCAAATTTTTGTTTCCTTCTTTATACTGAAATATGGTACAAGTGGCTTCAAGATTTTCTTGGAAAAATTCCATTTTGTTTTATATCATGTATTCCAAAAATTTTTGAAGCTCCATGATTCATTTGTTTAAGGTGAGAAATAAATGATCATTGCTTAGACAGATTTTATGTTCCAGGAACTTTGCCAGGACCTTTGCCTTGGACTCAACTATGACACTAAAAGTATGTGTCGTAAATCCTAACCTCTAAGCTTAGGTTATAATACAATTGGGGAATGGGCTTTATTTATTATGCTAATAAGGCAGAATTAGTGTATAATATGTCTTGACTCAATTTATAAAAGAGATTAAACATACGAGACAATTAGAGAAGGAGAAGAGAGATGACAAGTCTTCCCTAGAGCAGAAACTCAGAGATGAGGACCTTCCTCCAGTGTCAATAGAGCAAAACACCCTTCCCCTGGATCTGATAACCTGAATTTACATGTCTAACCTCTTACACTAAGAAAAAAATTTTTTTTGTTTGTTTGTTAAAGCAATTTTACATGTGGATAGTTTTTGGTTTTTGTAAGTGATTTATATATATATATATATATATATATTTAATTGTAATTTGGATGAATGCTTACAAAGCAAATTGATTTTACATTCAACAATTGACACATTTTGTTTTGTTACACTGATTGTCAGCCCCACAGTATAACAGCAATTCCTACTACCTCCTATGTTTATCATTTCTCTTCATCTTTCTTTCCAATCCTTTTCTGCCTTCTGAACTGCCTTGTAATCACATACGGTTGATTATTCTAATCATTTTATAGGGCATTTTATTGGACTATTTACTGTGTGGCATTGTAAGATCAGCACTGGACTGCTAACCGAAAGGTTGGAGGTTCAAACCCACTAGTCACATATTGGAAACCCTATACATGGTTGCTATGAGTCAGAACTGACTCGATGGTACTTAATAACAACTGCTTAGGTGAAAGATGAGTCAAGGGGGTGATTCCACTTTTATGCTTCAAGGGTCTCTAAAGAGGTATAGTCTCGGGAGTTCCATCAGTCTCTATCAGACCAGAAAAAGCTTGGCCTTCTTATGATTTTGAACTTTGTTCTACATTATTCTCCTACTCTATCCAGAGCCTCCTATTGTGGTTAGCAGTGCTAGCAGATTACCATCTAGTTCTTTTAGTCTCATAGTCAGGTAGACTGGGGTTTACATGGTCCATTAATCATTGAAATGATTGTTTCCTTGAGTCACTTATTTTTGTCAATCTTCTATGCGTCAGACATGGAGAAACCAATAATGCACCTTAGATGGTTGCTCACATACTTTAAAGACCCTACTCATTACTCACCCATATAGACTATAGAACATTGTCTTTGTAGACTTTGTTATTCCAATTGACCATAGTGTCCTCTGAGACTATGGTATTAAGTTTCTAGGCCAAGTGACTCATTCCCTACAAGTGTTTTATTATGGTTATGAGGTTTTCATAATTTTGTCTATCTTATGCTATACTATATTCATGGATATGTTTGCAGCACATATAAATATGCATGTAGAAATATCCTTTATCAAATGATATGGAACTGTAGGATCAGCACTGGGCTGTGAACCATGAAGTCAGCAGTTCATATCCATAAGCTACTCTTCAGAAACCCTATGTAGGGTCCCAGGAAGTTGGAACAGATTTAAAGGCACTTAACAACTATGTATGTATGTTGTTGTTGTCAAGTGCCATTGAGTTGATTCTGACACATAGCGACTCTTTATAGGGTTTCCAAGGAGCGGCTGGTGAGCTTGAACCACCGATTGTGCAGTTCAAACAGCTTTGCAATCTGGCGCATTAACCCACAGCACCACAGCAGGACTCCAATGTATGTATATACACATATATATACATGTCTATAAAATAACCTCATATTGATGTGAAATCTGGACAGTGAATAAGGAAGACCATAGAAGAATTGATCCCTTTGAGTTGTGGTGTTGGAGGAGAATACTAAAAGTGCCATGGACTGCCAAAAGAACCAATAGATCTATTTTAGAAGAAGTGCAGCCAGAGTGCTCCTTGGAGGCCAGGATGGCTAAGCTTCATCTCTCATACTTTGGACATATTATCAGGAGAGAACAGTCGCTGGAGAAGGATGTCATGCTGGGTAAGATGGAGGGTCAGACAAAAAGAGGAAGACCCCCAATAAGATGGATCAGCCAGGTCACATCACTGATGGTGTCAAGTGTGGCAGCGGTAGTGAGGTTGGCCCAGGATCGGACATTGTTTCGTTCTGCTGTGCATGGGGTCACTATGAGTCGGTTCCGACTCGATGGCACTTGACAACAATAACAATAAAAGTATGCATGAATACACATATGTATGGAGTCCTGGTGTGGTACTGTAGGTTAAGCACTGGATTACTAACCACAATGTTAGTGGTTCAAGTCCATTAATCACTCATATTGATAAATAGATAAATAGATATAGAAAGACAGACAGACAGACAGTTATAGAGATAGGAGTCTTGGTGTGGTGCTGTGGGTTAATGCTCTGGACTGCAAAGTTGGTTTGAACCACAAGGTCGGCGATTCAAGCTTACCAGCTGCTCCTCAGAAACCCAATCACTGTACCTAAAGGAAATGGCCAATGCTCAACCATTACAAGAGAGGTTCATATGACAAAGAGCTAATAGCGTAGTGGTTACGACTCGGGCTGTGAACCGCAAGGTCAGCAGTTCGAAACTACCAGCCGCTCCGCGGGAGAAAGATAAGGCTTTCTACTCCCGTAAAGATTTACACCCTCGGAAACCCTGTACAGGGTCGCTATGAGTCGGTTCCGACTCCACGGCACATAACAACAACAACAACAACAAATTGACTAAAGGAGGAAGTCAAAGGAGCACTGAAGGCATTAGAAAAGAAAAAGGCTCCAGAATTGATGGAAATGCAAATCATAATCTTTTGAGAAACTGATGCAACACTGAAGGCACTCACTCAACTATGCCAAACAATTTGGAAGAGAGCTACTTGACCAACTGATTGGAAAAGATCCATATTTATGCTCATTCCAAAGAGTGGTGACCCAATGGAATGCCAAAACCATCGGACAATATCATTAATAATATCACATGCAAGTAAAATTTTACTAAAGATAATACAAAAATGGCTGTAACAGTACATTGACAGGGAACTGTCAGAGGTTCAAGTTTAGATGAGGACATGGAACAAGGAACATAATTGCTGGTGTCAGATGGATCTTGGCTGAAAGCAGAGACTATCAGAAAAATGTTTACCTGTGTGTTATTGACTAGGAAAAGACTATTCTTCTTTTACAGTGCTTTTTAAATCTTTATTTTTTCCTTTCCATATAAAGTTGATGATTAAATTTCCATGTTTAAAACAATGGTGATAAATAACATTATATCACTAGACCACTTTGGGTACTGTTGCCATTTTCACAATACATATAAGGTAGCTTCAAAAAAAATTGTGGAAAAATGAAATGAAAAGATAATGCAAGTCTCACAGCCATTACAGTACACTGAGTTCCACAGAGACAGCACCCAGCCAAGCAGAGCCGGACTGCACTGAGCGGACTCTACGCCTCACTGATGGAAAAAAAAAAAAAAAAAAAAACTAAACAGGCAAAGAAAACCTAAGAAGCCGAGAGGCAAAATGTCATCCTATGCATTTGTTGTGCAAACCTGCCAGGAGGAACATAAGAAGAAGCATCCAGATGCTTCAGTCAACTTTTCAGAATTTTCCAAGAAGAGCTCAGAGCAGTGGAAGACCATGTCTGCTAAAGAAAAAGGAAAATTTGAAGACAAGGCAAAATCGGACAGAACCATTATGAAAGAGAAATGAAAGCCTATATGCCGTGTAAAGGGGAGACAAAAAAGAAGTTCAAGGATCCCAATGTACCCAAAAGGCCTTCTTAGGCCTTCTTGTTTTGTTCAGATTATAGCCCCAAAATCAAAGGCAAGCATCCTGGCCTATCCATTGGTGATGTTGCAAAGAAACTGGGAAAAATGTGGGTTAATACCGCTATGGATGACAAGCAGCTTTATGAAAAGAAGGATGCTAAGCTGAAAGAGAAGTACTAAAAGGATTTTGCTGCCTACTAAACTAAAGGAAAGTCCTATGTAGCCAACAAGGGAGTCAAGGCTGTGAAAAGCAAGAAAAAGAAGGAAGAGAAGGAAGATGAAGAAAAGGAGGAAGATGAAGAGGATGATGATAAATAAGTTGATTCTAATACAGCTTTTTGTTTTTTGTCTAGAAAACATTTAATGCCCCCCCCTGTACAAAACTCTCTCCTTTTAAAGAAAAAAAAAAAATTGAAATGTAAGGCTGTGTAAGATTTGTTTTTAAATGTCTTTTTTGTATAGTTAACACACTACCTAATGTGTCTCTAGCAAGCCCTGTCCTGGTGGTATTTTCAATAGCCACTAACCTTGCATGGTACAGTATGGGGGTTGTAAGTTGGCATGGAAATTTAAAGCAGGTTCTTGTTGGTGTATAACAAAATTAGTTATATATGGCGATAGTAGTTTTTGTTTTTCCATCTTCAGTTGTCTGATGCAGCTTATACGAAATAATTGTTCTGTTAACTGAATACCACTCTGTATTTGCAAACAAACAACAAAAAGTTGTAGCTATTTTGTTGACATTCTGAAGGCTTCTAAGTAAATACAATTTTTTTTTAAATTAAAAAAAAGAAAACAGATAATACAATATTTCCATGAACTTTTAAAAGTCTCCTTGGATTAATTCCTCCTAGTATGACACTGAAGGGTAAGCACTGGACTGCAAGGTTGGTTTGAACCAAAAGGCCGAGGTTCAAATTCACCAGCCATACCTTGGAAACACTATATGTTGGAAACACTATGAGTTGGAACTGACTGCACAGCAATTCACAACAACAATCCATGACCATAGTTTATTATTTCATATGTTTAAGTCTCTTTTGGTTTATTTTAGCAGTTTCTACTTTGCATATGCCTTGTGCATCTTTAGATTTATTCGTAAGTACTCTGGTAGCGTAGTGGTTATGAATCAGGTTGTGAACCGCAAGGTCAGCAGTTCAAAACTGCCAGCTGTTCTACAGGAGAAAGATGAGGCTTTCTACTTCTGTAAAGATTTACAGCCTTGGAAACCTTGTACAGGGTCGCTATGAGTCAGAACTGTCTCCACAGCACATAACCACTTCATTTTTGGGTAGGCTATTATAAATGATATTGTAGTTATCATTGTTAGTGTACAGGAATCTGATTTTGTATGTTGATCTTACATGCTGCCACTTTTCTGAATCTTTCAATTAGTTCCAGTAATTTCCTTACTGATTTTCTTGGGATTTTCTACATATAAATTCACAGCATCTACAAATATAATTTTCTTCTTTGCCATTTTGGATGCCTTTTAGTTCCATTATTTGTTCTTCAAGCTAGGACTTTCAAAATAGTACTGACTAGAAGAAGTAATAAAGGGTATTTTTGTCTGTTTCCAGTTTCCAAGAAGAATACTTTTGGTCTCTATCCATTTGGAATTATGTTGACCATTGTTTTTGCTTTTATGACCTTAATTATTTTAAGAACTATTTTTTATTACTATTTTCCTGAGCATATTTATCAAGAATGAGTATTGGATTCTCTCAACTGCCTTTTTGGCTTCAATTGATATAATAATGTGGCTCTTTTCCTTTGTTCTATTTATAAGATTAATTGCTTATCTAATGTTTAATCATAATTGAAAATCTGATAACGAATACCACTAGTTCATGATGTGTTATATTTTTGATATGTTGTTGGATTTTATTGACTTTGATTTATTTTGCGTGGATGTTCATAAGCAATATTGGTCTATAATATTTTTCCTTGTGATTTCTTTGCACAGTTTTGATATCAGGGTTATGATTGCTTAATGGTTACTCATCAGGCTGTTAACCTCAGGGTCAGCAGTTTGCAACTACAAGCTATTCCGTGGGAGAAAGATGAGGCTTTCTGCTCCCTTAAAGATTTACAGCCTTGGAAACCCTATACAGGGTCACTATGAGTCAGAACCAACTCCACAGCACATAACAACAACAACTTTATTCTCTAAAATAGTTTGAGTAAATTCGTGTCAGCTTTTCTATGAATGTTTAATAGAATTTGTCAGTGAAGTCATCTGGGCCAGGAATGCTTATTGTTGCTCTTGGGAGTATTTTTAAGGGCCTAGTCAAGTTTTCATTTAGTAATAGGTCTGTTCAAATTTTCTACTTCAGATTGGTTAGTACGTTTCTAGAAATTTGTCCATTTCTTTTAAGTTTTCAAATTTGTTCTTCATAGTATGCTGTTATTGTCCTTTCTACTTCAATTGGTTTTATTGTGTCATTGCTTATTCAAGTTCTCTACGTCATTTTTCCTTTGTTAAATTTTCCAGTGGAGTGTCAATTTTATTAATCCTTTCAAAGAAACAACATCTAGTTTTGTTATTTCTATTGCTTTTTAATTTTCTGTTTAATTTATTTTTGCTTGAATCTTTACTATTTCCTGTCTTCTAGTGACTAGACATTTTTACTATTCTTTTTCTAATTGTTGGAGATGTTGGATTAAGTTGTTGATTTTAGTTCTTTTTTTTCTTTTTTGATGGGTATGTTTATTGCTATAAACTGCTTTCTTTTCACTGCTTCTGCTGAATCCCAAAGATTTTGGTATAGTGTGATTTTATTCTCATCTGACTCAAGGAATTATTTTTGATTTTTAAAAAGTTTCTTCTATTACCAGTAGTTTTTAAGCACAGTGCTATTTAGTTTCAAGGTATTGTAGTTATTCATAATCTTTCTATTTTTGCTTTCTAATTTCATAGTGTTGTGACATGAGAAGATACTTTGTAGTATTTTGATGTTTTAAAATGTATTGTGGCTTGCTTTGTGGCCTAAAATATTGTATATTCTGGAGAAAGTTCCATGTGTATATAATGTATATTGTTCATGAGGGATATTGATGGCTGGTGTGTTCTGTATACATCTATGAACTCTAGTTAATTACTGATGTTTTGGGACTGCTCTGTGCACTGTAGGAATCTACTCAGTAAATGCCAATGACACTCCATCCTTAAACCCTATTTACGATGAACAAAAATGTCTACAGACATTGTTAATGCTCCCTGATGACAAAACCACAATGGAAAAAATACAAGGGAACTTCAAAAAGTCCATGACAATATGGAATTAAAAGATAGTGAATTTTCTACACATACTTTTTGAAGACCCTCATATTTCCCAATATTGCCTGGGATATTCATTCACCTTTTTTATATTAATTTCTACTGCATTTTTGCTGTTGTTCATAGAAGCCATAATATTGTTTAATGTTGTTGTTTGTTTGATTGTTTGGATTTAGTTATGTTTGATATGACTGAATTTCCTTTGTACATAATCCTAGGCCTGTTTTTTATATCCAGTCTGCTAAAACTTGAGTAATTTAGAGACTAGATATTGACTGTCAATTTCATAGCAGAGAGAGGAGAGGGATTTGGTTGGGGCCAAATTCACTTCCACTGACAGCAGTGATTAGATGGATTCGATGTGATCATGTGGTGGAAATCTAAGATGGATTTGTATAAAATGGCAATGTGGTAAGGGGACAATAAGGCCATTTCAGAATGAACTGGGGCAGGGATTGGAGTACAGAGGTATTGGTAGACCCTCAGGAAAAAACCACTGTCCATATCACAGGCACAAGACCTCTTTAAATTGCTCAAAAGCAAAGATGTCAGTTTGAGGACTAAGGTGTACCTTACTGAAGCCAGGTTGCTTTCAATAGCCACATATGCATGTGAAAGTTGGAAAATGAATAAGGAAGACCATAGAAGAATTGATGTATTTGAGTTATGGTTTTGGAGAAGACTATTAAACATACCATGAACTGCCAGAAAAACAAATAAATCTGTCTTGTAAGACATACAGTCAGTCAGAATGTTTCTTAGAAGCCAGGATGATGAGATTTTGTCTCTCATAGTTCAGGCATGTTGTCAGGAGGCACCAATCCATGGAGAAGACCCCAGAGATGGATTGGCATAGTGGCAGAAGGAATGAGATCAAGCATAACAATTGCAAGGATGGGACAATTTTTTGTTCTACTGTGCATAAGGTCACTATGAGTCAAAACACATTTGACACCACCTCCATGGCACATAACAACACAACAAATTACTACAATATTACATGAAATACACAGGAATTTCCCACAGTGCAATTACTAAGAGAGCCACAAAAGTGCAAGGTGAGAGCAAAATCAACATCAGAAATCCATAAACCCAAGAACAGATTTTTAAAATTTATCCTACAACACTACATTAAGACTCATCAAGTCAATTCCAACTCATAGTGCTCCTATGAATAATAGAATGAGGCCATTGTTGCTGCTACTCTATCAATCCATTTGTTAAAAATCTTCTTTTCCACTGACTTTCCACTTTACCAAGCATGATATTACCATTATCATTACCAAGTAATGGTTGGTCCCTTTCAATAATATGTCCAAAATATGTAATACTATGTTTCAGCACCCTCATTTCTAAGGTGCATTGTAGTTGTACATCTTGCAAAACAGATTTGTTCCTTCTTCTGGCAGTCCATAATATATTCAATATACTTTGTCAACACTAAAATTCAAAGCAATCAATTCTTCTTTTTGATTTTTGGTATTCCTTAATTACAGGAAGAATTTTACAGGGCAGGGCTCTCTCTGTATTCAGTTCTACAGTTAAATACTTGATTGATGGGAATTGGCTGTGACTGACATAGAGAGTCAAAAATATCTGTCAACATCAAATTGACTTTTTGGGTATACTCTAAGATTACAACATGTTGAAACCTCATTATTGATATGTCACAGTTTGTAACTCCAGAATTGATCGTTTTGATTCATCTCTTCTTGAAAAGGAGTCCTGGTATTGTGCTGTGGGTTAATGTGCTGGACTGCAAAGTCTGTTTGAACCTTAAGGTCAGTGGTTCAAGCTCACCAGCTGCTCCTCAGAAACCCTATACAGGATCATATGGGTTGGAACTGATTGGATGGCATTTAATAACAACAATTCTTGGAAAGGTTTTGCACTTGGCTCAGTCATTATTATTTAATAATCAATAGCCACCTTCTATGGATTGAAGTGTTTCCCAAAAAAATATGTGTTGTAAATCCTAACCTCTGTGCCTGTGGTTATAATCCCATTTGGAAATAGGTTGTCTTTGTTATGTTAATGAGGAAGGGTTAGTATAGACTGTGTCCTGCTTCAATTTATTTAGAAATGTTGTTGTTGTTGTCAGGTGCCATCGAGTCGGAATCGACTCATAGTGACCCCATGCACAGCAGAACGAAACAATGTCCGATCCTGGGCCAACCTCACTACCGCCGCCACACTTGACACCATCAATGATGACACCTGGCTGATCCATCTCGTTGGGGGTCTTCCTCTTTTTCTCTGACCCTCCACCTTACCCAGAATGACATCCTTCTCCAGCGACTGTTCTCTCCAGACAATGTGTCCAAAGTATGAGAGACGAAGCCTAGCTACCTTGGCCTCCAAGAAGCACTCTGGTTGCATTTCTTCCAAAACAGATTTATAGGATCTTTTGGCAGTCCATGGCACTTTCAGTATTCTCCTCCAACACAACTCAAAGGCATCCAGTTTAGCTGTGATTGGACATTTTGCACAGTTTGATATGTAGAGAATTTCACCGGGACCTTATATCATAAAATAAGAACAGTCATGAGAACAATGACTGATAGAACTTATTTTTCTATATTGGTTTCCACTCAAAATTGGTGATTGTCTTTATCAACTACCAGAGAGGAAGAGGGGCCCCTAGAGGGGGCTAGAGGGCAAGTTCATAAATTAGTTTCTGGTAAAATAGAGATCCAGCATCACAACCACTTATCTGCCAGTTTAATCCAGTATAGTGACTTTCTTGTTGCTGTGATGCTGGAAATTATGTCACTGATATTTTGAATGCTAACAGAGTTACATAAATAGGACAATTTTAGCTGAACTTCCAGAATAAGACAGACTAACGTGAAGGAGAGGCAGACTATTTTCATACTATTAGCCACTGAAAACCTTATGAGTAACAGTTGAAAAACTGTCAGATATCAATAGAATATGAATATTGAAACATTAATAGTAACCGAATATTATCAGATATGTTGCCAGAAAATTAGCCTCTTATGTTGGAAAGCACTCAAACAGTGACTGGGAAATAGCTGTCTCCTCAAAGTAGTGTTGATCATGATGACATGAATGCAGTAAAGCTTTTGGGGCCTTTGTTTTCTGATGGGGCAAATCAAAACAAGGAGAAACAGCTGTAAACATCCATTAATAATTAGAACGTGGAATGTACAAAGCATGAATCTAGGAAAATTGGAAGTTGTCAAAATATAATGGAACACATGAACATCAATATCCTAGGTATTAGTTAGCTGAAACAGACTGGTATTGACCATTTTGAATCTGACAATCATATAGTTTACTATACCAGGGAAGTCAAATTGAAGAAGAATGGCATCAAATTCATCATCAAAAATAGCATTTCAAGATTTGTCTTGAATTATAATGCTGTTTGTGATGGTATAATATCACTACACCTGCAAAGAAGACCAGTTAATTCTATAATTCAAATTAATGCACCAAGCACTAAAGCTGCTGCTGTTGAAATTAAAGAATTCTACCAACTTCTTCATTGTGAAACTGATCAAACATGCCACGGAGAAGTATTTCATAATTACTGGTGATTGTAATTCAAAGATTGGAAACTGAGAAAGATTGTTGTTGTTCTTTTGTTAGGTGCTGTCAAGTCAGTCAGACTAATAATGACCCTGTATAGGATTTCCTAGGAATAGTTGGAGATTGAACCACCAATCTTGCAGTTCAAACTGACCTTTCAGTTGAGGGTTTATCCTATGGAGTTGGAAAATATTGGTGACAAAAACAATGCTGGAGATTACCTGATAGAAATTTGCAAGACCAATATCTTCTGCATTGCAACTATGTTTCTAAACAACATAAAAGACAATTATACACTTGGACTTTATCACATGGAATACACAGAAATAAAATTGACTTCATCTGTGGAAAGAGATGGTGGGAAAACTCCAAATCAATAGCCAAAACAAGGCCAGTGGCAGACTGTAGAACAGACTATCAATTACTTATAAGCAAGTTCAGGTTCAGTTGATGATAATTAATATAAATTCACAAGAGCTAAAATATGAACATAAGCATATCCCACTTGACTTTAGAGATCATTTCAAGAACAGATTTGATGCATGGAGATGAATGACCGAAAAACTAGACGAATTGTGGGACGACATCAAGAACAACATATGAGAAGACAGCAAAAGATCATTAAAAAGACAAGGAATAAAAAAAAAAGACCAAAATGGATTATCAGAAAAGGTTCTGAAACTTACTCTTCAGCAAAGAGATGCTAAAGAAAATGGAACATATGAACAGGTAAAAGAGCTGAGCAAAAAATTTCTAAGGGCAGTTCTAGAAGTCAAACTTAAATATTAATAATGTGCAAATATCTGGAGTTAGAAAACCAAAAGGGAAAAGTATGCTCATCATTTATCAAGTTGAAAGAACTGAGGAAAAATTCAAGCCTTGACTTGAAATACTGAAAGAATCTTTGAGAAAAATATTGAATGACGCAGAAAGCATCAAAAGAATTAAGTAATACATAGAGTCACTGTACCAAAAGGAAATGATCAATGCTCAACCATTTCAAGAGGTAAAATATGATCAAGAGTCAATGGTACTGAAGGAAGAAATCCAAGGTACACTGAAGACATTGGAAAAGAACAAGCTTCTGGGACTTGTTGGAATACAAATTGAAATCTCCCAACTGATGCAATACTGGAGGCACTCACTAATCTCTGCAAATACATTTGGAAGACAGCTACCTGGCCAACTAATTAGAAGAGACCCATATTTGCACCCATTCCAAAGGGAGGTGACCCAAAGGAATGTGGAAATCATCAAACAACATCATTCATATCACATGCAAGTAAAATTTTGCTAAAGATAATTCAAGAACTTTTCTAACAGTACATTGACAAGGAACTGACATAAGTTCAAGCCTGATTCAGATGAGAACATGAAACAAGGGATATCATTGTTGATGTCAGTTAATCATTTCTGTAACTCTTCTTGACCCTAATATGACCTAGCTGTCCAAGAGCAATGACTAGTAAATGAAAGCTTAAATTACAACCTCTTTTTACCTATTCTGTATAATTGAAAGAAAGTTGTCAAAGGTTCCCTGTGTTCAAACCTTTATGGCCCTTAAAGAAGACGCAGAAAATTGCAAGGGTTGTATAAAAATGAGTCTCTAAAAAGTCACTGCAAACAGTAGGTAAAATTGAAGAACATAAGAAGCTGAGATAGAGTACCAGTGGCTATTCCCCACACTATTCACCCATCTCTAGACTCTTATCTGTGTAAGAGGTTTCAGGGTCCAATGGACAGCCTGTCAGTGCTCATATACCATTCTCTATGGCAGATTTGAAACAGTGCAAGGAGAAGTTATGGAGTTTCAGAAAATCCCACTGAGTTCATTGAAGAGTTTTGACTTTATTGAACTAAACCAGAAAAAAACATCTTAGGGTTCCTTTCTAGGTATTACACGGTTGGAGAGAGATGATGTCCTTGACAACTTCAGTTTTTTCTCCATTGCTAAGAATGTTTTTATTGGTCCAGTGGTGAGGATTTTTGTTTTCTTCACATTGAGATGCAATCTGTACAGCTTCCAAGCTGTGGTCTTTGATCTTCATCAATAAGTATTTTAAGTCCTCTTCACTTTCAGCAAGTAAGATTGTATCAACTGCATATTGCAGGTTGTTAATGAGTCTTCCTCCAATCCTGATGCCACTTTTTTCTTCATCTAACCCAGTTTCTTGGATTATTTGCTCAGCATATAAATCAAATAAGTATAGTGAAAGAATAAAACCCTGTCACACTCCTTTCTTAATTTTAAACCATTCCTCTGATATACCTCCCCAAAGTAGAAAGAGAGAACTCTCACTATCTAATCCTGGGTGTACTTGCTACAGTAGCTGCCATATCCATTGCATAAGGAATTATGAATAAGCCTGTAGCCATACAAAATGTTTTTTGTTTGTTTGTTTGTTTGTTTTTAAGGTTTTTATTATAGATTGAGTGAAAGTTTACAGGGCATATCATCAGTTTTACATTCAACAGATCATATACCTTGTTTCACTACAATGATTATAATCTCTTCCATGTACCATCAGTTAAAAGTATTTCTCTCTATCCACTTTAGCTTTTTAAAAAAACACACAAACAAAAAAACCCATGCAGGCATATATAATAATTTACATCTCCAAAGGGCACATTCTGCAAGTCTGCTCCTGGCCACCAGCTCTTAGTCCTTCTTTTCTTAGTCCATGAATCTAGAGTCCTCAGCCGCTCCCCCTCTCCATGCCCCATCTCTTACTCCATTACTAGCACTGCTGCTTCTCTGGATAAGGTCCCGCATACTGCTTGCTCATTCCTCTCTTGATGGTCCTAAGGTTCTCTGTTTCTGGACTGTAAGATTAACCACTTCTCTTTTTTCCTTAAAAAACTTCTACCTTTATCATTGTGACTGTCACGATTAGTCATGATAACAGTTATTCACTATTGAATCTTACAAATCTTATCCCCATCTCTTTTCACCAGACCCATCTAGA
>NW_006408726.1:2374142-2380079 GCF_000296735.1 Chrysochloris asiatica
AAGAATGTCCACACCTTTATCTCTGCGGTTCTGCCAGGCGTCTGTGGCTGCTCCGATGCTTCCCCCACTTGGTCTTACCCAAGATGGTGGCTTCTCGAGCAGCTGAACGTCTCAAATTAGAAAGCAATGGATTTTTTGCTTCTGCCCCAAATTCCCCCAGCTGTAAGCCTTCCAACCTTCTAAATATTGCTTTATATGTGGTTCAGAGTTCTGGGACCATCCCCTAAGCCTGCTTGGTCCGGTATTCTGTGCTGTTGCTGGTGGAGCTTCTTACTGCACTTCCACCCAATCCGCCATCTTGTTTGTTCTCCATACAAAATGTTTTAACAGTGAAGGAACTAGGGGAGGATTCTGTACGTTCTCTGAGAACCATTAAAAAATCATTAGACTCATTTGCTAATATGCTCATAGTCTTTATGATCTACTGGCCAAAGAGGATGACAGCTGTTCAATTGCTAATACAACCTGTTGCACTTACATAAATGTAGCAGGATAAGTTAAACTAAAAATATAGCACATCCTGGAAAACAGCAAGTGGCTACAAGAACTGAAGAATATCCTCACTCAAGATTTATGGTCACAAATAAATATATATTTCCACTCTTTAACCTGGTAAAATCCACTTCTTTGATACCTAGCTATGATATTACTTCTGCTTTTTTGGAGGCCCTTGTATATTAAATTTACTAACCTCTTTTGTTACCAAGAGATCTAAAACTTTTCACAGACAAATTCTGCTAACCCAATTGTATGTGCCTGTTGTTGTTGTTGTTAAGTGCTGTCGAGTCGGTTCCGACCCATAGCGACCCTGTACAGGGTTTCCGAGGGTGTAAATCCTTACGGGAGTAGAAAGCCTCATCTTTCTCCCACGGAGCAGCTGGTAGTTTCGAACTGCTGACCTTATGGTTCGCAGCCCGATTCGTAACCACTACGCTACCAGAGCTCCTAGTCCCCTTAATAAGTCAGGTCAGACATGCCTTCTGACCACAGTCTATATAACTGTTCCCTGTGTTCTCTCTAAGTGTCTTGAACATTGATAATCCATATATGTAATGTGCATCTTTAGCAACACAAACTCACAGTTATGAAGACCTGGAAATCCCACCATCCACCAATGTCCCTTTTCAGAAGGAAGCAGTTAAGAATGAGTTATTGTCAATATTTCTGAAGCATCAGAGTTTTCTTTCTATAGTGGGAAATGAATGTTAAGTAGTTAGAACAGGGAAAAGGATATAACCAAAGGAAATCTGTCATGAGAGTCTAGTAAAAGGAAAGATAAAACAGGAAATTTTCACCAAACTCAGTCATGCACAGTGGAGAATAGGACTGATCTGATGTGACCAAGGAAATAATCATAATACCACTACAATAAATCAACATTATGGTTAACTCATTAATACAATTATAACAAACCGATGTAATGTAAAAAATACATCAAAGGCAGGAAGAAATAACCAATTAAGAACCCTAAATTATGATGGAAAAACAGGAATCAGAAGACTATATAAAGACATCCAGAGTCCAACTATTTCCTCAATGTTTCCCCATATTTGCAAGTTGGAAGCCCATTTTCACCTCTGCCAGAATGTCTATTCTGTGTTTCACTAAATCTCTTTGCTTGCTTAATTCTCTCTCTCTGGATCCTTTTTGTGCATATTGTGCCTCCACCCTATCAATTCTTTGGACGGGCAAAATGTTGAATGATGCACAAAGCATCAAAAGGAGTTGGAAGACTCCACCACAGGCCCAGGTCTGTCAGCCCCTCAAGCATCCTGTGGCTCAGCTTCCCAATCTTACTGGCTTCCCAGTCTGTTCCCCAGGTGTGCTCACCATGGTGGCTGCAAGTTGGTCAAGAATGAAAGTTACCTTATCAGCTTTGGATACTTTCAAGACTTTATTCACAGGTGCCAAAGAACTTGCTCAGGATGTCAAAGAAAAAACAAAAGAATAGCTGAAAAGCAGATTGCTGCTAAAGGCAGAAGCATTGGGCTTGGTAAAAGAATGCAATGATCACACCATGAGAACCTTCACCTATGGAACCCAACAGAACATCAAAGCTTTTGATGATAACAATGATGATTTCCTCACAATAGCAGAATGTCAATTCATTATCAGGCATGAACTTGTAAATCTTAGAGCCAGAAACGAAAAAAAAAAAAAAAATCCCTGGTTACCCTCAGACAAAGTTGTATCCAAAAAAATCATTGAGAAGATTGATCATGTCTGGTATTATGATTCAGGTGTTGCCACTGCATGATAAGGAAGCCTTGAAGAAGCTTGAGGACACCTGGTATACTTACTTGGTTTGCCCTAAAGTATCAGCCCATAGACAATATTCATGGCTACTCTGGGGAGATGATCACTCTTTACTTTGGATTTTTGAAATATTTCACTTTTGCCTTAATTCCAATGACCATCATTTGGTTGCCTTACTACATGTTTGTGTGAGAAGACTATGGCAAGTATGTGATCTTCACCTCATTGAGCCTGATCTGGTCCGCAGTCATTCTGGAGGTGTGGAAGCATGGCTGTGCCAACATGACTTACAGGCCGGGCATGCTGGTCATGAAGAAGAAGTTTGAGGAGCACTGGCCAGGATTTCATGGGATTCTGGGTATAAGTCCTGTCGCTGGCAGGGAGGAACCACCCTACCCCAGCTACCAGAGACAAATGTACATTTACTTGGTCTCTCTGCTCTTTACGTGCCTCTGCCTCTGTTTCTCTCTGAATATCATGATGATTTACTTCAACATGAAGGACTGGGCCTTAGGGCTGCATGAGAACAGTAAATCTGAGTGAACCAGTGTTTTTTGTACGTGCCCAGCATTATCTATGCCATTGTAATTGAGATCATGAACCACCTCTATTGATATGGTGCCAAGTTTCTAACCACGTGAGAGAATCACAGATGGGAATCTGCCTACCAGAATCATCTAATTTTGAAAGTCTTAGTGTTTAACTTTCTGAACTGTTTCACCTCACTCTTCTAAATTGACTTTGTCCTGAGGGATATTAAGCTTTTGAGTCAGAACTTGGTTACTTTCCTGATTACCTCACAGATCATTAACCAAATTGTAGCATCTCTTCTACCTTATTGGCTTCAAAAAAAAGCATGGTGTACAGGTGAAGAGAAAGTTGCAGACTTTACAGGCAAACATCAATGCTGCATTATATGAGCAAGTCATCTTGGAAAAATAAATGGTGACCTATTTGGGCACCTTTGATGATTATTTGGAATTATTCCTGCAATTTGGTTATGTGAGCATCTTCTCCTGTGTTTAGCAGCTACCTTTACTGTGTTAAATAACTTCACTGAAGTCAATTCAGATGCCTTAAAAATGTTCAAAGTCTTCATACATCCATTCTCAGAGCCTTCTGCTAATGTTGGTGTATGGCCATTGTCTTTTGAAACGATTGTTATCTCTGTGGTCACTAACTGTACTCTGATTCAGGTATCACCACAAGTGAATGCAGTCTTTCCAGAGCCAAAAGTGAACCTCATTTTGACTGTGGTAGCAGTCGTAGAGCATGTACTTCTGGCTTTAAAGTTTATACTTGTATTTGTCATACCTGATAAACCATGGCACACCCAGATGAAATTGGCCAGGATGGAATTTGAGTCCTTGGAAAGACTAAGCAACAGCAGCTGAAACTCATGGCGGAGAACATGAAGGAGGAAACCAGGGACTGTGGGAAAGGAACTACAACCTGAAAGCCTGGCAGAGCTGGCTGTACTGTCCCCAAAACCTGTGTCATACCTTTCACTTCTGCTCTGGTGAGGGGGCTGTGACCCAGACTTATTGCTTCACCACATGAAAGGGGATCCACATGCAGGTGCCCCAGATGTGCCCAGTTTTTCCATCCTCTGTCCCCAACTAACAGTGCCTCTGTACTCCCACCGCCGACCATTCAGACTCAGTGCTGTCTTCAAGCCTCATACTGACAGCCACTCCCTGTCCCCACCATGGTCCAGGAATTGTGGGCAGGCTGGCATATTGGGGGTGTCCACCAGGCCCCTCAGAACTGCTCAGAAGTGACTCATGCAATGAGGCAATGTTTCCGACTCTGGGACTGCACTGAATACCTCTTTTCTGGTCTTGTCTTGCAGTATGCTGACAGATCCTTTAGGAGCAAAAGCAGTAGTAACTGAGCTATTAAAAGCAATGTGCACCTTTCCGGAAAAATAAGGGAGATGGAAGAAATACACATAGTCACTGTATCACCTCCTTTCTTGATTCAATAAAGGGATAAATAAGTAGATTGAGTGATTACCAGGGGAAAGAATTTCAACAGGATCAAGAAAGGAGGTGAATTCTGATTTAGAGCAGCCAACATGAACCACCACAGCCATTTTGAATGGCAATGAGTGGATTGAAAGACAAGAGAGCATTCCCATTGTAGACACCTGCCTGCAAAGTATATAGACAAAGGTACATTTATTTATTTATTTATTTATTTATATTTTTCTTCTTTCCTTTTTCTCTTTCTACTCATTTACTCTCTGGTGACCAGAGGTGAGATCTGTATAAATAGAACACTCAGGGAAGGTTCTGTGCCCACGGATCCTGTTGATTGCATAATCAAAGGAAGAAGAGACAACAGAAAGAACTGACACCAGCAGTTTCTTCCAAATCAGGTCTGATCAGACCTGGGCTGATTCCCAGTAGGAGAAACAGCTGAACAGACTTTAGGGTAAGGGGAAACAATGGAAAAAGAGAAAGAAAAAAAGGTGGATAGATCAGAAAGGCACAGTAGGAAAATCATGAAATTTCTCAGGTAGCTGTGAAGTCACAAGTCTATTAGGTGGTGCTAAAGAATTACTCTTATTACTCCCTGCTGCTTCATGGCTGATTTTTTCATTCTTTATTCTAGTTTATAGGCTTTATTTTTTTTTCTGGGTTTTCATTACTTTCATTGTGAGTCTCTTATTGTTTGTTTTTGGTCCTCCTTCTATCTTTTAGGAGCACTTTCTTTTCTTGATTCATCAGCCAGGCGACAGCAACTGTGGCCATACAGCCAATCTACAACTGTATTCTGTAAAATATCACCAATTGGACAAGAGCCAAGATGAGCCACTATACATCAGAGCTGTGTCTAAAACTAACGCCAGATAAAAATACTCTTAACTGAATTGTATGAAGTGAACAGAGAAGCCCAGCTCCTGACCACACCAGACAGGAGTCAATTGGAGAGTGCTTAAGAATACACCAACAAAGATTCATTGAATGAATACAAATACAGCAACACCAAATGCCTAAGAAACAGCAGAATATCTATGCTTATATCAGAAATAACACAGAGCAGCTCAAACAAATGACCAAGGGGATAAACCACAAGTTTCTTTTGAGGGAGAAGAGACACTGGAACTAACTGAAAAAGAATTCAGGGGCATGATATTGAATTTCATCCAAATGTTTCCCACAGAAAGGTAGAGGAAAATAAGGAAGAAGTAATAAAAGTACTATAGGGATAATCAAACAAAATAGATATAGCATTGGAGACAATACAAAACCTGCACACAGAAGTTCAGATGATCAACTCTAAAATAATTAAATTCTCCAAAATCAAGATAATGAAAGATTCCTGAAATCATGTTATTAAAGGAGTCCTGGTTTGGCACTGTGGGTTAATGCATCAGACTGCAAAGCCATTTGAACAGCAAGGTCAGTGAGTGGTTCAAGCTCACCAGCTGCTCCTCAGAAACCCAATACAGACAGGGTCACTATGGGTGGGAATCGACTCAGTGGCAATTAACAACATATATATATATATGTAGTGGTTACGAATCGGGCTTCGAACCTTAAGGTCAGCGGTTCGAAACTACCAGCCACTCCGCGGGAGAAAGATAAGGCTTTCTACTCCCGTAAAGATTTACACCCTCGGAAACCCTGTACAGGGTCGCTATGGGTCGGACCCGACTCGATGGCACTTAACAAC
>NW_006408726.1:2380394-2391748 GCF_000296735.1 Chrysochloris asiatica
ACACCTAAAATAAAGGGGCTGTAACGGCATGAAGTGACCAGTTTATAAGTAAGTATTCAAGAGGGAGTTTAAATTCAGAGTGTGCGGGGGAAGGTAGAACCTCCATTAAGTGGTTTTCATCCTGTCTAGACAGGTCTGGTGAAAGGAGATGGGGACAAGACTCTTATGACTTAACAGGGAGAAATTGTTACCATAACTAATTGCGATAATCAAAACTGTAAAGGTAGAAATTTTGTAGAAAAATGGGGTGTGTAGTCAATCTTATAGTCCTGGAGTGGAGGACGATGGGGCCATCAAGGGAGAAGAGCAGGAGTAGAGTGTGGGACCATACCCAGAGAAGTGATGATGCCAGACATGGAGGCAGAGATGTTGACATGGAGAGATGGAGCAGCTGAAGGTTCTAGACTAATGGAGGGAGAGGGGATGTGTGCTGGCAGCTGGGGGACAGGGTGTGACCTTTTGAATGATTGTATATTCCTGAGTGTTTTGCTGTACATCAAAAAAACAAACAAACAAAAAATCAGAGGGAATAGAAGCAAATATTGTTGCATGATGAAACATGTAGGGGACTGTAATCATTGCAATGAAATGAACTGATGTTCCCCCATGTAAACTATCACTTAATTAAACTGCCAATATTTAAACTGAATATCAGTGGATTAAATGCACAACTTGAGACAGAAAGTAGCTGAATGGATAAGGAAACAGGATCCTTCAATATGCTGTCTACAGAGATACAACTAACACAAAAAGACAAAAACAGATTGAAAATAAAAAGAATGGAAAATATATCAATCTAATTGCAATAAAAAATCAGTAGGATTGGCAATATTAATCTCTCATAAATTAAACGTTAAGGCAAAACAAGCATAAGAGACAAAGAAGGACTATTATCTATGATTAAAGGGTCAATTGAACAACAGAACATAACCATAATCTATCTTTATGTTTTCAACGAAAGAGCCTCAAAATATATAAATAAAACCCTAATGGAATTGAAGAAAGAAATAGATAGCTCTTTAATAATAATGGTAATTTTTAATTTTAGTAATGGTAGATTTTAACCACTTTCAAAAATAGGTGGAACAACAAGAACTCAACAAAAACACAGAGAAACTAACCAACACAATGAACTTGACCTCAATGATTTGTAAAGAGCATTCAACCCAACAAAACACAATAAACATTCTTTTCCAGTACACATGGAACATTCTCCAGAAGAGAACACATGTTAAGTCATAAAGCAAGGCTCAATAAATTCAAAAACATCAAAACACTACAAAGCATCTTCTCAGATCACAGTGCAGTAAATTTAGAAATCAAAAATAGGAAGATTAGGGAAATAAAATAAAATACATGGAACAAATAGCACTCTGCTTAAAAGCTACTTGGTAGTAGAACAAAAAAAAAAGAAAAATTAAAAAATTCCTAAACGCATATGAAAATAAAAACACAACATAACAAAACCTTTGGAACAAAGCAAAAGCCATGTTGAGAGAGGAATTTATAGCAATAAATACACACATCCAAAAGGAAAAAAAGAAGCAAAATTAACACATTAACACATCTCCAACAATTAGAAAAAGACTAGCAAAGTAAACCTACAGGCACCAGAAGAAAAGAAATAAAAAAGATTAGAGCAGAAATAAATGAAATAGAAAACAGAAAAAAAAACAATAGAATCAAATTACAAGAAGTTGTTTCTTTAAAAGGATTAATTAAATTGAGAAACCCATCAGCAAATCTAACAAAAGAAAAGAGGAAGAAGACATAAATAACATGTATAAGAAACCACATGGGTGACATTAGAACAGAATGGAAATAAAAAGGATAATAACAGAATACTATGAAGAGTTGTACTCCAAACAATTTGAAAAACTAGAGGAAATGAATACATTTTAGAAAAACAGAAGCTACCTAAATTTGACAGAGTGAAGTAGAAAACTTGAATAGACCTATAGTAAAAGAAGAAATTGATCAGGCCATCAGATAAATTCCAAACAAAAAAAGTCCAGGCCCACATGGTTTTACTAGTGAATTTTACCAAAAAGTCACAGAAGAACTGACACTAGTTTTACAAAAATTATTCCAACTTCCTAATGACATTTTGTGAAGCAAGATTAATCCTCATACAAAAACCAGGAAAGGACATCACTAAAAAGAAAATTATAGACCAATATCTCTCATGAACATAGATGCAAAAATTCTCAACAAATCTTAGCCAATAGAATTCAAAAGCATATAAAAAAATAATACATCATGACCAAGTGGGATTCATGCCAGGGATAAAAGAACGGTTCAATATTAGAAAAACAAACAACATAATCAACCATAAAAAAGAGAAAAAAGAACCACATGATGATATCAATTGATGCAGAAAAGGTATTTGCAAATTCCAATACCCATTCTTGATAAAAGCATTTTAAAACATGCTTTCTAAAATTGAAGGGGAAATCCTCAACATAATTAAGAGCATATATTAAAAACTAACTGCCAACATGACTCTTGATGGAGAGAAACTGAAAGCACTTCCTTTGTGAACAGGAACAAGGATGCCATTCAATATGGTGTTGGAAGTCTTGGCCAGAACTGTAAGGAAAGAAAGGGAAATTAAAGGCATCCAAATTGGCAAAATAGAAGCCAAACTCTCTCTATTTACACATGATATGATATTTTAGTTAGAAAATCTGCAAGACTCAGCCCCTCCCCCTCCCACAAAAAAAAAAATGATTGGAACTCATTGGAATATTCAGCAATGTGCCAGAGGATTCCTCTATACTAATAAAGACAGCTCTGAAAAGGAAATTAGGAAAACAATACCATTTACAATAGCCACATAAAAGATGAAATACTTAGGGATAAAAATGTAAGTACTACCCAAACATTCTACAAATATAATGCAATCCCAATCCAGATTCCCACAGCATTCTTTAAAGAGAGAAAAAAATAATCACAAATTTTATATGAAAAGGAAAGAGACCTCAGATAATCAAAACACTGCTTAAGAACAAAGTTGGAGGCCTCTCACTCCCTGATTTCAAAATTTACTAAACAGCAACTGTGGTAAAAACAGCCTGGTATTGGTATAATGACAGATACATAGATCAATGGAACAGAATAGAGAACCAGCAGTAAATCTATCACATACAGTCAAATATATTAAACAGTCAATATATATTAAACAGTCAAATATATTAAACAGGAGGAGACAGTCTCTTCAACAAAGAGTGCTGACAAAACTGGAAATTGATTAGCAAAATAATAAAACAAGACCCATATCTCACAGCATATACAAAAACTAGTTCCACATGGATTAAAGACCTAAATGCAAATCCCAGAACTATAAAAATCATCAATAAAACTTAAGGACAAACTCAGGGGCTCTAATACATGGCATACATATACTAGCAAACATTGCAAAAAATACTTAAGCAATAGAAGACAAAATAGATAAGTGGGACATACTAAAAATTAGAAACTTATGTGCATCAAAAGATTTCACCAAACGAGTAAAAAGGGAGCCAAAAGACTAGTAATACATTTGTGCAACAACATATCAGACAAGGGACTAAACTCTGAAATTTATAGGAAACTACAATACCTCTAAGGAGCTCTGGTTGTATAGTGGTAACAATTTGGGCTGATAACCTCAAGACAGCAATTCAAAACAAACATCTGTACCTAGGCAGAAGAGGCTTTCTATTCCCTAAAACATTTACAGCCTTGGAAACACTATGCAGGCTCCCTAAACATTATGCCTCCCTAAGGCACAACATTACCACCACAATACCTCTAAGGCACATCACCATCACAATACCTCTATAAGAAATGGACAATCCAATTAAAAAATTGACACAGGACATGAACAGATGCTCCAAGGGAGACGTTGAAGAAGGCAAAAAACATATGAAGAAATATTCATAATCATTAGCCATTGGTGGTGGTTGATGGTTATGTGCCGTGGAGTCAGTTCTTTTGGTGGTCTATGGTTCTCCTCCAACATCATAACTCAGATGCATCAATTTTTCTACAGTTATCTTTCTTCATTGTCCAACATTCACATGCATATGATATTATTAAAAATACCATAACTTGGCCTGGGCTCACCTTAGTCCTCAAACTGACATCTTTGCTCTTGAACCCTTGAAACAGGTCTTGGGCAACAAATTTGCCTAATGCAATATGTCCTCTAACTTCTTGAAAACATTAGGTTAAGAGAAATAAGTCAGTCACAAAAAGATAAGTACTATATAGCCTCTCATATATAATAAAGAATAGACAAATGTATAGAGATCAAAGTATATTGGAAAATACCAGGGGCAAGAGAGAAAGTGGAAGGGGAAGTCATTTCTTAGAAGGCACTGATATTCTGTTTGGGATGATGAAAATATTTGGAAGCAGAAAATAGTGGTTAAACAACATTATTAATGTTACTGAATTATAAAAATATTAAAAATGAAAAAAATATTTTTATAAAATAAGAAGAAAGATTAAATAAAATAAACAAGTCAATAGACTAATAAGAAAACATCAAGTCATTTTAAATGTTTTGATTCAAATAATCCCCAGTAGAGAGACAGGGTTAGTTTGTGTTAGGAGATCCAAACAGGGTAAATAAAGAGGATGTTATGTATGCATTTGAGTTATAGTGTTGGAGGAAAATATTGAAAGTGCCATGGGCTGCCAAAAGAACAACTAGATCTGTGTTGGAAGAAGTGCAGCCAGAGTGCTCCTTGGAGGCCAGGATGGCCAAACCTCGTTTCTCATACTTCAGACATATTGTCAGGAGGGACCAGTTGCTAGAGAAGGATATCATGTTTGGTAAGGTGGACGGTCAGAGAAAAAAAGGAAGACCCCCAGTAAGATGGATTGGCAAAAAAGCAGCATCAATAGGGTTAAGCGTGGCAACAATTATGAGGTTGGCCCAGGACCAGGCAGTGTATTGCTCTGTTGTGCATAGGGTGGCTATGAGTCGGTACGGACTTGATGGCACCTAATAACAACAACATGGAGTCCTGGAATAAGCACTGGACCATATGTTAGTTTTAACTACAAAGTTGGTGGTTCATATTTAACAGCTGCTCCTTAGAAACCTTAAAAGGGTAGCTATGAGTCAGAACTGACTTGATGGCATTTAACAACAGCAACGATTTGAAATGCTGAGAAAGAGGCAACTCCTGATGTGGTGCTGTACGATCAGCACTGGACTGTGAACCACAAGGTTTGTAGTTCAAACACACCAGCTGCTCCTCAGAAACCCTATACAGGGTCTCTATTAGTCAAAACTGACTCAACGGCACTTAACAACAACAACATATGAATATCTGGGTAAAGAACATTTCACAATGAATCTACAGCAAGTACAAAATACTTTTGTTGGGCATTATAGTAAAATGTGATGATGAAGAGATGACCCAGGGAGAAAGATAGGTTGGACCTTGAAGGTCAGAATATAAAGGGGTTTGGGATTTATTAAAGTGTATTATAAAAGATTATTGATTAAATAAACACACACACATACCCATGAGGGAGCTTCAAAAATCCATGGAATAATGGAATCGAAAGGTATGTCCTTGGATGGCATACATGGTAAACTATTAATCTACTAGCCAAATGGTTGGTGGTTCAAACCCATCTAGATGCACCCAAGAAAACAGGATTGTCTTGAATACTCTATGTAGTAGTTCTAGTGTGCACACCTGGGGTGGCCAAGAGTAGTTCCACTTTGCACACATGGGTTGCCATGGATTGTAACTCAATCAGTGACAACTAACAACAAACTTACACCAAAAATTCTTAGTCATAGGCACCATGGTTAAAGTTTCTGAGATTGTAAATCTTTGAGCAGAGAGCCCCATCTTTTTCCTATTATTTAGTCATATTGTTGTTAAGTGCCATTGAATCTGTTCCGACTCATAATGACCCTGCATAGGGTTTCCAAGGATTGGCTGGTGCATTTGAATCACCGTCTTTGTGGCTCAAACTGAACTTGCATCCAGTGCTTATCCTACAGTGCCACCTCAGGACTCCACCTGATTATTCATGTTGTTGTTATATTGTTAAGTGCCGTCTGGTCGGTTCCAACCTAATAGTGACTCAGCATAGGGTTTTCAAGGAGCAACTGGTATGCTTGAACTGCCAACCTTGTGGTTCAAACCAACTGCAGTCCAGCACATTAGCCCACAGCACCACACCAGGACTCCAATTATTCATAGATGTCTATAAAGATAGAGCAAGATGCCATAGACTTCCATTTACCTTATGGATGGTATGTCCTTAAAGTTGAGTTGGTTTCTGACTCACAATCCTGTATAGGGTTACTGAGGGACAGCTGGTGAGCTTCAACCACTGATCTTGTGTAGGATAAGTCCAGTGCTTATCCTACAGAGCCACATCAGGATTCCATGAATAATGTAGTGTGCATGTAACGTAAACCCTCTTGATTCACCATAGTGATACAAAGTCAGGTTTCACACATAGAGTTTTGTGACTATGAATTATAACTAAAATACAGATGTACCTGACCTCATGAACTCTTCCATCTAGAAGCATTTGCATTATTAATGAAGACTCTAAAACTGCATTAAAGATGACCTAGTCAAATTGTCACTCATAAAGACAAAGATACATTAATAATGACAGATATTCTGGCCCCACTGATTGCTTCTCTGAGGCAGGTTCTTGCATCTACCCTTGGATTTCATTTTCACAACAATACATTTGAAATAGATATAAATTGCTTCTATTTCACAGATGAAGAAACACACTCATAGTTTTAAGGAATTTGCCTGAGGTTACCCAGCTAGTAATTGACAGAGCCCAGCAAAAGAATAAGGATCTGATTATTACCGGACCTGTGCTCTCCCTTTAAGCATGCCTCCTAAAGGCTTGAGATCAAGAGAATATGTGTCAGAAAGTATCTTTCCGGCCTTTGCAAACCACTCCCTATTGGCAATTCTCTCCACAGCCTATGGGAAATGCCTATGAGGTGAAGTAATTTATTTATCTATATCAAAGAGCAGGCTTTCTTTTCCCATAGCTGTGTAGCCTCAGCGCTCAGAATTAATAACAGCTGCTGGACATGGGAGTTATTTTATTTTGCCAAGAGATAACAGAATGAATGATTTGTAGCACTTTGGAACCCTGATGTGTTTGAGGCCCAGAGCAGAGATTGTGAAGGATAATTCACAGATAATTCAAGGCCAAGGAAAACTAGACAAATCCCTGCCCCACTCTTTGCAATTGTACTATGAGAAATGAATTGAGAAATCTGAGGAGAAAATTTGTCTCAAATAGAGTGTTTCAAATGACATTTTATCTTCGTTTTCCTTTACACTTTGGGGATTAATCTTGAACACAGCTTGTTATTGAAATTGGAGTTTCTCTTCATTTTGGGAACAAGATTTAACGTAAGATAAAATTTGATGGTTTCTTCAAATAAACCAATGTGTTAAGGCCAGGGAAACTATTCCAGACTACTAATGTGGAGTTCTGGTGTGGTGCTATGGGTTAACATGCTGGACTGCAAAATTGGTTTGAACTGCAATGTTGGCAGTTCAAGCTCACCAATCACTCTTGGAAACCCTATACAGGGTCACTATGGGTCAGAACTAACTCAACAGCACTTAACAACAACAACAATGTGCTATGGTGTGGCACCATAGGATAAACACTCAACCTCAAGGCTGGTTTGAACTGCAAGGTTGGCTGTTCAAACTCACCAGCTGCTCCTTGGAAACCCTATACAGGATTGCTATGAGTACGAAGTAACTGGTCGGCACTTAACAACGACACAAATGTCCTATGCATCTCATGCTTTTTTGCTTCTTTATTGAACTGTTAGTGCCATTGTGTTTAACATAATTGAAATACAATGTTTCCTGTACTTTCCTTCCATTTCTTTAAATATACTGAATACTATTCAGTAATTTTTTTTTTTTTTTTAAGGGAAGGAAAGAAAGTGTATGGTTCAATTTAGGTAGAAAACTTATTTTAGAATAAAATTTAGCTAGTCATGAGATGCCTTGAAAGTGACAACTCATCTGGTAGTAGATACTGGAGGTTTTACCCTCTTCTTGGAAAGACAAACTTCTTAGTTTTCTGGGATTGCTATATCAGAATATCAAAAACAATCTGCAGTTCAGGAATCTAGGATTATGAAACCACAGTATGAGGAGGGCCATGAGCTCTCTACAACCTTTAAAAGTCTTCTCTATTTTTCCCAGCTATTGGTAACTTCAGGCATTTCTTGGCTTGTCGATGCAACATTACATAACTTTCTTCCTTCTGAGTCTTTATTTCTATGTATCTTCTCTTTTAAAAGGAGTGAAGTCAGATTAGATTAAGACTCCCTTTTATTGATGTTGTTGTTAGGTGCCACCGAATCAGCACCAATCCATAGTCACTGTATGCACAGCAGTACAAAACATTGCCTGATCCTGGGCCAACCTCACTACTGTTGCTACGCTTAAGTCCATTGATGCTGCCACTTTGTCAACCCATCTCATTGGGGATCTTCCTCTTTTTCTCTGACCCTCCACCTTAGGAAAAATGTTATCATCCTCTAGTGATTGGTCCCTCCTCTCAATGTGCCTGAAATATGAGAGACAAAATTTGGCCATCTTGTCCTCCAAGGAGCACTCAGGCTAGATTTCTCCCAAAACGGATCTATTGGTTCTTTTGGCAACCTATGGAACTTTCAACATTCTCCTCCAACACCACAACTCAAAAACATCAATTCTTCTACAGTCTTCCTTATTCACTGTCCAGGTTTTGCATGCATTTGAGGTTATTGAAAATACCATGGCTTGGGTCAGGCACAGCTTAGTCTTCAAGCTGACATCTTTGCTCTTCAACACTTTAAAAAGGTCTTGTGCAGCAAATTTGCCTAATGCAATACGTCATTTGATCTCTTGACTGCTGCTTCCCTGAGTGTTGATAGTTGATCCAAGAAGAATGAAGTCCTTGACGACTTTAATCTTTTCTGCGTTGATAAGAATGGTGTTTATTGGTCCAGTAGTGAGGATTTTTGTTTTCTTTACATTGAGATGTAATCCATACCAAAAGCTGTGCTCTTTGAGCTTCATAAGTAAATGTTTTAAGTCCTCTTCATTTTCAGCAAGCAAGATTGCTAAACAATCTCCATATCGCAGGTTGTTAATGAGTCTTCTTCCAATCCTGATGCCATGTTTTTCTTTATATACCCCAGCTTCTCGGATGATTTGCTCAGCATACAGGTTGAGTAAGTATGGTGAAAGAATACAACCTTGTTGCACACCTTTTAAAGTTTTAAACCATTCAGTATTCCCATATTCCATTCAAACAACTGCTTCATGGATGAGGTATATATTCCTCATGAGCACAATTAAGTGTTCCGGAATACTCATACTTCTCAAAGTTATCCATAGTTTGTCATGATCCACACAATCAAAAGACTTTGCATAGTCAATAAAGCACAGATAAACACCTTTCTGATATTCTCTGTTTTCAGCCAAGATCCATCACACATCAACAATGATATGCCTCATTCCACGGCCTCTTCTGAATCCAGCTTGAACATCCAGAAGTTCTCTGTCAATGTATGATTGTAGCCATTTATGTATTACCTTTAGCAAAACTTTATTCACATGGGATATCAAAAAGATTGTTTGATGATGTCCGCATTCTATTGGGTCACCTCTCTTTGGGAAGGGCACAAATATGGATCTCTTCCAATCAGTTGGCCAGATAGTTGTCTTCCAAATTTCTTGGCAGAGATGAGTAAGTGCTTCCTGTGCCACCTCATTTTCTTGAAATATTTCAATTTTTATTCCATCAAATTCCTTCAAAGTGCCTTGGACTCCTCTTTCAGTATCATTGGCTCTTGATCATATGCTACCTCTTGAAATGGTTGAACATTAACCATTTCCTTTTGGTACACCGACTGTGTATTCCTTCTGTCTTCTCTTGATGCTTTATGCATCATTAAATAATTTGCCCAGAGAATCCTTCAATAAGGAAAGTTGAGGCTTGAATTTTTTCTTCAGTTACCCCAGCTTGAAAAATGCTAAGTGTGTTCTTCATTTTTTGTTTTCTGATTCCAGATCTTTGTACATTTTGTTGTAATATTTGGCTTTATCTTCTCAAGCTGATCTTTGAAATTTTCTGTTCAGCTGTTGGACCTCCTCATTTCTTCCATTTGCTTTAGCATCTCTACACTGGAGAGCAAATTTCAGTGTCTCTTCTGACATCCATTTTGACCTTTTCCTTCTTTCTTGTCTTCTCAATTTCTGGGGACAGCATACGCAGACCCTGGGTTGATTAGTGGCAGCCCCATTGAACCACCTCTGAAAATAATCAGTTTAACCCAGATGCTCTTCTTCCTCCTGAAAGTATATAGGAATGTGATAATTAAGAACAATGTAGCATTTTAGATATAGATAAATGAAGCCCGGTGCCTGAGATCTTGTTCACAAACAAAAGTTTGCAAAGTGTACAGAGGCAGCTTGGCTCCTTTCAGGAACCTTGTTTTATGTTATGTATCCTTAAGAAACTGCACGTCACTGCTCTAGATCATTTAAGCCTAAAAATTAATATATAACAGTTTGATTGAACCTTTTTTCTTTAAAATAAAAACGTTAGTTAAGAAAAAACTATGAAAATATCTTAAAAGTTGTTCCTGTGAATCATTATGTCCTGTTTTGAATGATTAATCACATTTTAGTTCCGTATCCTGTCTTAATCACATCCTCCCTTTGTGACATCCTCCCTTTGTGAATTACATCCTTCCTTTTTAATAAATCCCTCCCGAAAAAAGAGAATAAAAGGCTGAGGTAGAGTGAATTCTTCTTGCAATGCTGTGCAATGCTGGGCAATGCTAGGCAATATGTTTGCAGATCTGTCTACCTGCCAGCTTGCATCATATCTGTGTGTCTGTCTTTTTTGTATATATTTCATCTCTCTCTGTCTCTATCCCTTTCGCCACCAGATCTCCCTTCTTTGTGACACCCACACTTCTTTGTCGAAGCTAGAACCCGACATAGGACACTCAATGACTTTTTTATTTCTTCCTGTATGATGTTCTTGATGCCATCCCACAATTCTCTAGGTCTTCGGTCTTTAGTGTTTAATGTATTAAATCTGTTCTTCAGATGATCTTTAAATTCAGGTGGGATATATTCAAAGTCATATTTTGGCTGTGGTGGACTTGTTTTCATTTTCTTCAATTTTAGTTTCAAGTTACATATAGTAATTGATGTTCTGTTCCACAATCTGCCCCGACCTTGTTTTGACTGATGATATGGAGCTTTTCCATCATCTCTTTCTGCAGATGTAGTCAATTTGATTTCTATGTATTCCATCTGGTGAGGTCCATT
>NW_006408726.1:2392523-2395292 GCF_000296735.1 Chrysochloris asiatica
AGTGACTAAATATTTGGAAGTAATTCGTCAGTCTTTCTTCCTAGTCTGTCTTCATCTGGGAGTTCATCTGAAACTTGTCCACCATGGGTGACCTTGCTGGTCTTTAAAATACTGGTGGCACAGTTTTTAGAATCACAACAACTCACAAGCTACCACAGTACAACAAACTGACAGATGAGTGGTGGCCATTTGGTTTTAAGGGGAAACTGTCAAGACCCCTCTTACTACAGTATAATTTCATATTAATTTACATACGTTTTAGTTTTTGAGTAAAGTGGTGAAATGTGGAAGCTAGGAAGGGTGAGGAAAGAAACACAGTAAAGATATCTATAGCTGCACTACTCACTTAAGTGAATTCATACGCAAATATAAGTAAAAGTTAATTTAGTGTACAACATGGTCTTGGATTTCCACATATACTTCCCCAAAAGACAACTAAGAAGTGCTGCCAGGATTTCCAAGGCTGTAAATCTTTATAAAATGAGACTGCCACATCTTTCTCCCATGGAGTGGCAGGTGAGTTTGAACTGCTGATATTTGTTTGGCAACAAAACACTTTAAGCACTGATCAGCCAGGACCCATTTTCCTATAAATTTATTTCCTATAGATAGTGGTTTAGAAATATCTCAGCATATTTAAGAATGATAACAATAAAAAAGTATTAGATATACACAAAAGCATTTTGATTTATGCACACATAGACATACTTGCAAGAACACATTCTTCTATTGAATGAATGAAAACTTCTCTAATACCAAAAGACAAAAGGAAAACAAACCATAGAAATAAACATTGAGATACGTTAAGACTAACACTAAGAGAGAAACTTGAAAGCAAAAAGAGAAAAATGAATATTCTTATATAAAATATATCAAGGTTAAGACTTTATTTCTATGAAACCTTGGTGGGCAAAAGGCAATGGAATTGCATACTTCAGATGTACAAAGAAAAGAACTGTCAACCAAGAATATTATATCTGGTAAAGTTCTCTTTTAAGAATTATGGCAAAGTTAAGAGATTCTCAGCAAACAAAAATCCACAAGGTTCATAACCACTAGAATTTTCTTATGAGAAACAGTACTGGGAGTCCTTGAGGTTTAAAATGAAAAACAACAAGACAATAACTCAAAGCTGTACAGAAATATATATACATAGAGACTCTTCCAGAAGTTCATGGGAAATGCATATTATAAAAAAAGCTATGAATGGATTTCAACTTTTTTTTACACCCAAATAAAATTGTACAAACTTGTTAATATACTCCTGAACAGGATTTAGTATTTGACATTATAAAGGAAAAGGCACCAGTTTGAAGAGCCCCTATCAACGCAACATGAATTTTGTTAAAGTTGAAGCAAGAAAAAACATCAAATTTATAACGAAGCCTGGATGGAAGAATGGTAATATCACTGATACTTTATGAAAATTTATGGGGACAATACCAAAAAGAAATTAGAAGTTTATAAATAAATAACTCATTTTAATAAGAGAAAAAACAATGTGGAAGATAAAGCTTGCAGTGTCAGACTATGCACATCAATTTTTGAGGAAAAAAAATCTTTTTTGTGGCATATTTGAAGAGGACTGATGATTAACAATGGAAATGATAGCCAACACCATGGTTCAGCTGACATAATTCTGAATTTTAAAAATGACGTTGAACAACCTTTTTGCTTAATGTTGTTGTTGTTAAGTGCCGTCGAGTCGATTCCAACCCATAGCGACCCTGTACAGGGTTTCCGAGGTTGTAAATCTTTACGGGAGTAGAAAGCCTCATCTTTCTCCCGCGGAGCAGCTGGTAGTTTCGAACCGCTGACCTTAAGGTTAGCAGCCCGATTCGTAATAGGTACCAAAATTGTTGCACCCAGATCAGCTGCTTACAAGAGCAGATATTTTAATGAAAATTTTAAACAAGTGGGATCAAATCTTGATGCATTTCTTCTACTAATTATAAGAGAAGATAAAACATGGTTTTACTAATACCAAGAGGTGAATGTGGTCCAACCAAAACAAAAGCAGACTAGTTAAGAGCAAAAGTCATGGTAGCAGTTTTGGGGATGCTTAAGTCATTTGCTTGTTGACTTTCTATAGGGCCAAAGAACAATGCTGCTGTTGCTAAGTGCCATTGAGTTGATTCTGACCCATAGCAACCCTGTCTTGGGTTCCCAAGGAGTAGCTGGTGAGCTTGAAACACTGACCCTGCAGTTCAAACGATTTTGCAGTCTGACACATTAGACCACAGAGCCACACCAACTGTTAATTATGAGAGGTTTGAAAAAATAAAGCAAAACTTCATTGCCCACAACAATGCTGCTGCTCCTTCCTCTCTTTAAACAAGGTCAATCTTGGTGAATGTTCTATTGGGAATTCATTAGGTATCCACTTTTAGCTCTTTATTTGGCCCCTTCTGACTTCATTTTGCTTCCTAATGTTACACAAATTTTTAAAGGGCACCTTCTTTTTTTCAGTTAGTAATGTAAATAGTGTTCGCATGTTCTGTTTGAACAACTGCTTCTTGGTCCAGGTACAGATTCCTCATAAGTACAATTAAGTATTCCGGAATACTCATACTTTGCAATGTTGTTCACAGCTTGTCATGATCCACACAATCGAAAGTCTTTGCATAGTCAATAAAGCACAGGTAAACATCTTTCTGATATCCTCTGCTTTCAGCCAAGATCCATCGAACATCAGCAATGATATCCCTTGTTCCACATCTTCTTCTGAATTCAGCTTGAACCTCTGGAAGTTCTCTGTCAATGTATGCT
>NW_006408726.1:2396632-2407385 GCF_000296735.1 Chrysochloris asiatica
TTATCCTATCACAGACAGCATTTTACCTCATGACTGATCTGGATATGTTCTTTTTGACAATGAATGCAACACCATTGCTCTTCAATTTGTCATTCCTGGCATAGTAAACCATGTGGTTTTAAGATTCAAAATGGCTAATACTAGTCCATTTCAGCTCACTAATGCCTAAGATATCTATGTTTATGCGTTCCATTTGATTTTTGACAATTTCCAATTTTCCTAGATTCATACTTCATACATTCCATGTTCCAATTATTAATGGATGTTTACAGCTGTTTCTATGTAATTTCAAGTTGTGCCCCCTCAGCAAATGAAGGTCCCATGGGCTTTACTCCCACGGGCTGTACTCCATTTGTGTCATCATGTACAACTCAACTTTGAGGAGGCAACTCTTCCCCAGTCGCATTTTGAGTGCCTTCCAGTCTAAGGTGATCATTTTCTGGCACTATATTTGACAGTGTTTCTCTGCTATTTATAAGGTTTTCAGTGACTAAATATTTAGAAGTAGTTAGTCACTCGTTCTTCCCTAGAGGTGGCCTGGGCACTGAGTAATGTAGCTGCAGGGCCATGCAAAACATCTAGCTGCTGTTTAGTATGAATCTGCTGCCTCCCTTTGTAGTTCTACTGAAAAATGGAGAATTTAAAGTTCATGAAGTCGCTGTGTAGGTGGTGGCTAACTTCACAACTAGAAACACTATAGATCAACTAACTTCAGCTCAGCTAGTCTGAATTCTTAGAGCCACTGGTGAATCTGCTCACTGTCTAAGACTTAAAAGTTCTTCTCATCATCCTTAATATCATTTCCCATAGTCTCCAGGCAGCAGATCATCTTTTCTAAAGGGATAGAGTATGTATTCTCCTAGAAGAATTTGGTAATTATATAATGATAATAATTGTAAATAATAAAAATGAGCCTTTACAATTTCATGAGAACCACCAGATTGGTCAGTGTCTTAGACTGGATTCTCTAGAGAAGCAAAACCTGTGAAATTTACAAATGCATATAGGGAGAGAGATTTATAACAAGGAAATGGCTCACACAGTTGTGGAAAAGGTCAGTCCCAAGACTATGTCAGGCTGAAAGCTTCAGGATCAGTAGCTGCAGGCCTGTTGACTCAAGATTGCCAGGTCAGGTAGCAGACAGGTCTATAATTCTTTAGATAAGAAGGCAAGCTGCTGATGAGTCCAAGGATTGGGCACTAATAGAACAAGCCACTGACTCATGTCCAAGCAATCAGAGGTTATAGTATGAGCCAGATGAAAGATTCACCTGAACAGAGAGCAAGCAAGGGTTTCCTGAATGTCCCATATATTGCAAGCAGGCCACACCCTGAGAAAACTTCCTTTCAATTGATTTGATTGTTCATAGCAGATTTCTTCATAGAGTTGATTTCATTATCTATGATTACATCATTAGGAAGAATTACATCTCAGCTGCAAGATGATATAGAACTTTAACTATCATATGCAGTCTGCTTTTAACATTATATAGAGTCATCTTTTTGAGGAAGAAGATTTGTCAATCCTCTAAGTTCTAGAGCATGAAGACTAGTTCTTCAAGCACATAACCAGAAAACCCTAAAGTACCACAGCTTTTAATTCAACATTCAAATCCTAAACTACAAATAACACATCTACTCAGAAGCAGCACTCCTCTTTTAGAATGTCACAGGTATTAAGCTTAAAAAAGTTTTTGACATTTTCATTTCCTTCACCAAAAACTGAATTAAAATGTTGTGCCTTAGACATACACATGAACACATATGTTATACATAATTGTAGGGCCAAGTATAAAGTCAAGTTTTAAAGTATTTTTGCTTGCCAATTCTAATAGCTATGTCTTTCATGCTTAGAATGGTAAATACATAAGAAATTAATATAAAAGTATGTTACAAGGCACATGATATATAAATATATAATTCATGTTAATAACAACATCAAAGAATCCATAAAAAAACTATTAGAGTTAATAAATTCAGCAAAGTGACAGGATACAAGATCAACAGACAAAAGTGAGTTGGGTTTTAATACATCAGGATTGAGCAATTTGAAAAGCAAATTAAGGAAACAATTTCATTTATACTAGTATTGTTAAGAATAAAATATTATACAATTAAGTTAATCAAAGGAGTTAAAAACTTGTACACTGAAAATTATAGTATATAGATGATAAAAGATAAAGACAATCTAAACAAATGAAAGCATATTCTGTGCTTATAAATCAGTAGACTTAATATTATTAGTATGTCAATGTTACATAGGCAGTCTCTATTTGACTGAAGTCAAAAAGTATTGTTACAAAATTATATGTTATTGATGTCAAGTCAACACCGACCCATAGAGACCATGTATAGGGTTTCCAAGGAGCAACTGGTGAACTTGAAATGCTAACTTGTAAACAGGACTCCACAAAATTATATACCATTGTATTAAATGAAATATGAAAATGTGAGTTATTGTTTTTCAACAAATCCTCCAACATAACCTATGTCTATATACTTCTGATGGTGCTATTTCCATCTTTCTAAGTATTCCTAAAAGATGTGTGCCTTCTTTGATTGGTAACACATCAAAATGACAGTTTTGGCATCCTTGAGGGGCTCAAATAGTGTACCATTTAAATTCTATTTGAGTTTGGACAATAAAGAGAAGTCTGAAGAGGTAATATTGGGGCCCTAGGGATTCCTGATGTGGCACTCTGGGTAAAATGAGCCAGACTGCAAAGCCATTTGAACTGCAAGGTTGGAGGTTCAAGCTCACCAGCTGCTCCTCGGAAACCCTATACAGGGTCGCTATGGGTCAGAACCGACTTGACGGCACTTAACAACAACAGGGTAGATAAGATAAAAATTGGCAACAAAATTCTTACAGGTCAATGTTTGATACCCTCAAATAATGAGCAGGGACATTATTATGATGAGGAAAAACTTCTTTGGAGCAGAATTCCTTACCAATGCTATTTAATTTTATTTTTTTAACTTCCCAATAAGCCCCCATGAGCACTCTGCATCCACTGAGAAAATCTATCAAAATTACCTCTTTAGAATCTCAAAAAATTTACCATAACCTTCTGAGATGACCTTTCTACGATGTATTGAACTGACCAAACAGATCTCCTCAGAAAATTGTGTTTTGATTAGACCTTTAGTCTGAAGGTTCTCTAATGATACGGAGACAAGTGTATTACTGAGATAACTTGTCAGCATCCATTCACTGATCACAGAGAAATGCTTTAAAATGCTTTGATTTTAATAGACCCATGTTTGTATGAACTGGAACACTAGTAGCAATGCATTTTTACTTACCGTCATATTCAATACACTACCCATCAAGATTTAAACAGTATTCTTTGAAGAAATAGAAAAGATTATCCTAAAATGTATATGGAATTATGAGGTTATTAATAGCCTAAGCAATCTTCTAAAAGAGAAACAGGGTAGACTCATACTTTCCTATTTCAAACCATATTAGAAAGCTAAAGTAATGAAAACAGTCTGATATTGATATAATGATAAACTCACAGACCATCTAAATAAAACAGAAAGTCCAGAAATAAACCTGTTCAATATGGTTAATTGGATTTCACTAAAGGTCCTAAATCCACCCAATGGTGAAAAACAGAAACAAATAGTGTCTTAATATGTAGTACTGGGACAATTTGATCTTTTCAAACACAAGACTGAACCTGGACTTATATTTCATACCACATGAAATTAAGAAAAATTAGATCCAGGATCTAAATACAAGAACTAAAGCCATAAAACACTTGAAAGAAAATGTAGAGATAATGCTTCAAGAGCTTGTCTGTGTTTGACCTAGCCTCAATGGCTTGATAATCAGAACTCAACTAGAGGAAGATTAAAAAAAACATTTTTTTGATAAAGGAAATGACTGTAAATTGCTACAATTTGATAAACTTGACCTATAGTTACGAATGTACCAGCTCAAAATACCAACTGAGGGGGACGGAGTCTTCAAATCAAGTATCAATCCTATCCCCTCTGTATACAGGGTAGATAGGGATGGGCAACTTATACATTGGTTACCTAAAATAAGGGGGCAATAAAGGCACAAAGTGACTGACTTACAAGTTTTCAAGAGGGAGTTTAATTTAAGTGTGCAGGGGAAAGTAGAATCCCCACTGAATTGTTTTCATCTTGTCTAGATGGGTTTGGTGCAAAGAGATGGGAATAAGATTCTTATGATTCATTAGTGAGTAATTGTTATCATGACTAATTGTGATTGTCACAACTGTAAAGGTAGAAGTTTTGTCACAAAAATGGGGAAGTAATTAATCTTACAGCACAGAAACAGAGAATCCTAGGACCATCAAAAGAGAAGAGCACTAACAAGAATGCAGGACCCTATGCAGAGAAGCAGCGGAACCAGATATGGAGGCAGAGATGAGGACATGGAAAGAGGGAGCAGCTGAGGACTCTGGACTCATGGAAAGAGAGGGACTGGGTACTGGTGGCCAGGAGGCAGCCTTGCAGAATGTGCCCTTTGGTTGTTTAAATTATTATATATTCTTGAGTATTTTTGTGTACGCCCCATCCCCCCAAAAAACAAAACAAAACAAAAAAACCCCACAGGGAATGGAAGCACACACTGCTGAATGATGATTCACGAAGACTGCAATCATTGCAAGGAAATGATGGTGTTAAGCTGATGTTCTCCTATGTAAAGTATCACCAAGTTCAATAAAAACTTAAAAACAAAAATTAAAAAGAAAAAAAAAAAAAAGAAGCTTGTCTGTAGCACTGGATTCTTAAATGTGCCACAGAAAATATGAGGAACCAAAGACAATATAGACAAAATGGACTTCCTCAAAATTAAAAAAAATATATTCATCAAAAGATTCTAGCAACAAAAAATGAAAAAAAAAAGTACAGACTAGGATTAAATTTTGATGAACTATATGGTGCTCTGGCAATGTAGTGGTTATGAGTCAGGCTGCTAATTTCACAGTTAGCAGTTTGAAACTACCAGTGGTTCTGCAGGAGAAAGAAGAGGCTTTCTACTCCCATGAAGATTTACAGCCTCAGAAACCCTATACAGGGTTGCTATGAGTTGAAAGCAACTCCACAGCACATAACCACCACCACCAACACCATACAGGTCTTGATATTCAAAATATATACATTATCCTACAACTTAACAACACAAAGATTACAGCCCAATCAACAAATTTTCAAAAAACATTTCACCAAATAGACATTTCAACAAAGAAGTACAAATTAACAATGAGCACATTAAAAGATGCTCAGTGCCATTAGTCAATGGGGAACTGCAAATAAAAGCCACTATGAAATGTCATTTCAAATCCACTTAACTATTATAATTAAAAAACAAAACAAAAACAATAACCACAAAACAGCTTTTGGTGACGTTGAGACAAAATTATAACCCTCATCTATTGCTGGTGAAATTGCAATTATTGTCACTGAACTGTAATGTGAAAAACGTTGAAATGGAAATCTTTTGTTACATATGTAGTTACAACAATTAAAAAAACCCAAAACAACAGCTCATAAAGATCATTTGACAAAAATCAACATATTTTCTTGAAAAAACATTATAAGACTAAAAAATAATGCCTTTCATTTATTGAGCTCTTTCTATATGCCATGAGTCCTGGTATGGCACTGTGGGCTAATGTGCTGGACTGAAAAACAAGTTTGAACCCTATGGTCAGTGATTCAAGCTCACCATCCACTTCTTGGAAACCCTATATAGGGTTGCTATGGGTCGGAATAGACTCAACAGCACTTAACACCAACACTATAAGCTGGGCAATAATATAAGTGCTTTCACTAAATCACTTAATTTTAATAACCATATTTTTCCAGAAGAAGAAACAACAGGAAACTCCCTGAATATGTACATATATGGGAATCATTGGGAGGAATTACTATAACCAGTCACTGTCTAAGTGCTTTACATCCATTATCTCTTTTAATCTGCATATTAGCACATATATTAACACACACTCATGTATGTATAAAAACACAATGGGTATGTCCACAGAAATGCACTGCCCTTCGGACTTTTGTTGTAGTTGTTGTTAAGTGCTATTGAGTTAGTTCTGACTCATTGTAACCCTGTGTAGGGTATCCATGGAGCAGTTGGTGAGCTTGATCAACTGACCCTGCAGTTCACACTGACTCTGGGGTCCAATGTTTTATCCTATAGTGCCACACCAGGTTTTAATAGGGAAGCATTAAAAGTCTTCTCTTTAGGGGCAAAAAGAAGATATGACTATTCATTATCATCACTTTTAGTTCTACAGCTATAGACACTTTTACATGGGAAAGAAATAAAAAGTGAAGAAATCAGAAAAACAGTGGGAAAATAGGTATTATTTGCAGAAATATAGATTTCTTCACCATTCATTGTTAATGCTGGAAGCTATGTTTCATATAACAGGGTACAACCGTGGTTTCAGTGTCTAAGGTACACTGAAAGCACTGGTAAAAAAAAATAAGTCTTCAGGAATTGAAGGACTACCAATTGTTTCAGCAAACAGATGCAATGCTAGTAGCACTCAATCATCTACAACAAGACATTTGGAAGATGGCCAACTGACTGGAAGAAATCCTTACATGTGTCAATTCCAAAGAAAGCTGATATTACTGAATGTAGAAATTATCAAACAATATCATTAATATTACATGCAAGTGAAATTTTGCTTGAGATAATGCAAAAATGGTTGTAGGAGCACATCAACAGAGAGCTACTAGAAAATCCAGTCAAATTTGGAAGACAAGGTGGAAGAAGAGATAACATTGCTGTCATATAACTTAAATCAGAGAATACCGAAAGATGTTTACCTATTGTTTACTGACTTTGTAAAGGTATTTGATTCTGTGGATCATAACACATTAGGGATAACAAAGTAAACAATGGGAATTTCAGAGCAATTAATTTGGCTCATGTGGAAACTGTACATGATTGAAGACAGTCATTCAAGTAGAACAAAGACATAATGCTGGGTTTAAAAATGATACATTTTCAATTTGTATGCTGAGAAAATTATCAGAGAAGCTGGATTATATGAAGAATAACATGCCATCATGATTGAAGGAAGATTCATGAATAATGTGTGATATGCAGATGAGGCAACCATACTTGTTGTAAACAAAGAGGATTTGAAGCACTTATTAATGAATAATAAAAAAACTACATCCATTAGTATAGATGACACCTCAACAAAATAAAGCAACAATCATCACAAAAGATTAATAAGCAACATCATGATAAACACAGAAAATATTAAAGTTGTTAAGAATTTCATTTTATTTGGGTCCACAATCAATGTTCATGGAAATATCAGTCAAGATAGCATTGAGGACTAAGATATACTTACCAAACCATAGTTTTTCCAGTTGCCTTATATGTATGTGAAAGTTGGACAGTGAATAGGAAGATCAAAGATAAATTGTTTTTATTGTTAAGTGCTGTCAAGTCAGTTCTGACCCAGAACGACCTTGTATAGGTTTTCTGAGGAGTGGCTAGTGAGCTTGAATTGCCAACCATGCAGATCAGACCGACTTTGCAGTCCAGTGCATTAACCTACAGCACTAAAGATAAATGTGTACATTGGAATTGTGTTGATAAAGAATATTGAATATACCATGGATTGCCAGAACAATAAACAAATCTGTCTTGGAAGAAGTACAGTCAGAATGCTCTTTAGAAGAGAGAATGGCAAGATTTTGTCTCACATACTTTGTACTTGTATCAGGAGGGAACAGTCCCTATAGAAGGATATCAAGCTTGATAAAATATGGGGTCAGTGAAAAAGAGGAGGACTCTCAAGAGGATAGATTAACACTTTGGATTCAAATTTAGCAAGGATTGTGAGGACAGCTCACTACATTACAGTGTTTTGTTCTACTATACAAAGAATTACTATGAATCAGAACCAACTACATAGCACCTAACAACAGCAACATGTTTTTGAAAAGCAAAATAATTGTAACTTATTCTTGAACATTTCTTCCCTAATCTCATTTTCAGTGACATCCAATCTGAGGGACTCATCTTCCAGGACTGTGTCAGACAATATTCCACTGTTATTCATAGGATTCTCAGTGATTAACCTTTCAGAGGACTCTGGTATGGTGCTGTAGGATAAGAACTCTAACACAAGATTGGCAGTTCAAACCTACCAACTGCTCCTTGGGAACCCTATACAGGGTTGTTATGAGTCGTAATCGACTCAACAGCACTTAACAAGAGCCATTCAGAAGCAGTTCACCTCTGCTTCTCCCTAATCTGTTTTAGTCAGGAAGTTCTGCTGAGACCTATCCACCATGGTACTTAAAAATACTTTAAGCATTACAGCAAAACACAAGCCAATACAGTAATACACAAGATGAGTAGTGGATATTATCTCTATGTTGTTGTTAAGTGTTGTGAAGTCAGTTCTGACTCATAGCAACCCTGTATAGGGGTTCTGAGGAGAGGCTGATTTGAACTGCTGACCTTGCAGTGCAAACCAACATTGTGGTAGAGTGTGTATACTACAATGCCACACCAGAACTCCATCATCGATATAGTTTGTACATATTTTCTATAATTTTCATGCTTCTTTATGTTTTATATATTTCTGTATATTTTGAAGTTATATCAAGTGCATCATTACTTATCCTAGACAAACATAAATTAAATGAATATTAATGTAATTCCTTGCCTATATTGATACTGTTGTTACTGTTTTTAAGTGTTATAGAGTGGGTTTTAACTCATAGTGACCCTGTATGGCAGGAGTGGAAAATGTCCTGCCTTTGGGGCATATAAGGTCCTCGAAATCATTTGGCACGGCCCTGCCAAGGGGACCACAGTTCCAGTCACCACACTGTTGTTGTTAAATGCCGTCGAGTCGATTTCTGACACATAGAGTTTTTGAGGAGCAGCTGGTGAGCTTGAACCACTGACCTAGCAGTTCAAACCTCTCTGCAGTCTGGCACATTAACCCACAGTGCCACACCAGGACTCCAGTCATCATATTTTGTTAGTGCCATCAAGTCAATACCGACCCATAGTGACCCTGTATAGGGTTTCCAAGGAGCAGCTGGTGAGCTTGCATCACTGACCTTGCAGTTCAAATGACTTTGCAGTCTGACGCATTAGCCCACAACGCCACACCAGTTCATTGTTAAGTACCGTGGAGTCAGTTCCGACTCATAGTGACCCTGCACAGGGTTTCCGAGGCCTTAAATCTTTACGGGAGCAGAACCCCTTATCTTTCTCCAATGGAACAGCTGGTAGTTTCAAACTGCTGACCTTGATGTTAGCAGCCCGACTCATAACCACTATGCTACCAGAGATCCTTAGTCACCACATTAAGGATGAGTTAATTAAATATTTGACCAAGCATAGCAGGCTAATTTTCAAGTTGGTAAATTTGTATGGCACGCACATGATGTTATGAATGTTGGCAGAAAATAGGTTCCCTATCACTGCTAGTGTATAGTGTTTCCAAGGACAGGCTGGTGGTTTTGAACAGCTGACCTTGCAGTTAGCAATCCATTGCTTATTTTAAAGGCACTCAAGGGAATAAATATCAAGCATAGTAGTTGAAAACCTGGCCTAGCATAAAAATAATTAGCTGAGTAAATTTAAGTATATGAGTTTTTCATTACAACATGGAAATAATCATGTTTATCTAAATGTTAATTTGAGAATTAGATGAGATAACATATAAGGTCCAATTTCAAGTATATAATGAATACTTACTAACTATGCATATGTGACTAATTTGTCGTAATTAAGTGATCTTTTTCACATCCATATTTCAATATAATTGCATTCAAATGAGAAAATCTTATCTTATTCTCTTGTTCCTTCCTATTATGCTGTAATTTTTTTTCTGAAATTCTTATAAACTGTTAGTAACAATAAATTTTATAGTAATATATTATTTCATGTAGTGGTTTCTCAGTTTGCTTGTCTTCTGTTTGCCATTCAATTTGTTTTAAATTTTTCATTTTTATAAACATTGTTGTGAATTTCAAAAGAGAGTCTGTACTGATTATCTCTTTATTACTCTGTGCAACATTATTATCCCTCACCCACACACAAACATACTTAGATATAAGGTTTATATTCTGAATGTAATTTTTTACATGAAATATACAGATTGAATTCAAGTCATACCTTAGACTTTGATTCAATTATCATGTCTTCTAACTATAACAGCTAAGGCACTTGTTATCAGGACTAGTACCGTATTAGAAGGAGCTCTGGTAGCATAGTGGTTACGAATCGGGCTGCTAACCTCAGGGTCAGCAGTTCAAAACTACATGCTGTTCTGCAGGAGAAAGATGAGACTTTCTGCTCCTGTAAACGTTTACAACCTTGATAACCCTTTACAGGGTCACTTTAAGTCGGAACCGACTACATGGCACACAACTACCAACACCCGTGTGGTATTGGAGTCCTGGTGTGGTGCTATGGGCATTGGACCACAAGGTCACTTTAAACCGCAAGGTTGGTGGTTCAAATTCACCAGCTACTTCTCAGAAACCCTATATAGGGTCAATATGATTCTGAACCAACTAGATGGCAGTTACCAAAAACAACAGTATGGAATTATCAATGTATTCTCTACAAGAAAACAGTTAAGTGACCTTTTTTTAAAGGAATTTGCTTGTGGGGGGGGCGGGGAATAAGTTCTTTTTTCAGGTGACTTGTTGTTGTTCTTAGGTGCCATCAAGTTGGTGCTGACCCATAGCAACCTTATGCACAG
>NW_006408726.1:2409235-2412271 GCF_000296735.1 Chrysochloris asiatica
CTTCAGATGATCTCTAAATTCAGGTGGGATATATTCAAGGTCATATTTTGGCTCTCATGGACTTTTTTCATTTTCTTCAGCTTCAGTTTGAAGTTGCATATGATTAATTGATGGTCTGTTCCACAGTCTGCCCCTGGCCTTGTTTTCACTGATGATATGGAGCTTTTCCATTGTCTCTTTCTGCAGATGTAGTCAATTTGAATTCTATGTATTCCATCTGGTGAGGTTCATGTATACAGTCGTCTCTTAAGCTGTCTAAAGAAGGTATTTGAAATGAACAAATCATTGGTTTTGCAGAATTCTGTCTCCAGCATCATTTCTATCACTAAGGCCATATTTTCCAAGTACTAATCCTTCCTCTTTGCTCCCAACCTTTGCATTCCAGCCACCAGTAAAGATCAACACATCTTGATTTCATGTTTGATCAATTTCATACTGAAGAAGTTGGTAGAATTCTTCTATTTCATCCTTACTGGCTTTAGTGGTTTGTGCGTAAATTTGAATAGTGGTGGTATTAACTGGGTTTCCCTTAGTCACATGGATATTATCCTATCACATATAGCATTGTACCTAATGACAGATCTGAACATGTTCTTTTTGACGATGAATGCAGCACCATTCCTCTTCAATTTGTCATTCCTGGCATAGTAAACCATGTGGTTGTCAGATTCTAAATGGCCAATATCAGTCCATTTCAGCTCACTAATGCCTAAGATATTGATGTTTATGTGTTCCTTTTCATTTATGAACACTTCCAATTTTCCCAGAGTCATACTTCTTACATTCCATATTCTGATTTTCAATGGATGTTTATAGCTATTTCTCTTCATTTTGAGCTGTGCCCCATCAGCAAATGAAGATCCTGCAGGCTTTTCAATCATGAACTTTACTCCATTCACGTTATCAAGGTCAACTCTGCTTTGAGGAGACAGCTCTTCCCCAATCTCATTTTGTGTCCCTTCCAACCTGAGGGCCTCATTTTCCAACACTATATCTGACAGTGTTTCTCTGCTATTCATAAGGTTTTCAGTGACTAAATATTCAGAAGTAGTTTGTCACTCTTTTTTCCTACTCTGTCTTTGTCTGGAAGCTCATCTGAGACCTGTCCACCATGGGTGACCCTGCTGGTATTTAAAATACCAGTGGCATAGCTTTGAAAATCATAACTCACAAGGCACCACAATACTACAAAGTGACAGACAAGTGGTAGCCATTTGGTTTTAAGTGGAAACATAAAATCAAACAGGTGACTTGAGAGCAATTCAAAATTTCACCACTACCAAAAACCAGGAGTGTATATAATTGATTAGCTGTGTTATCTTCTACACATATGGAGATTAAAAGTGTGTACATCAACAGGCACCACAGATGGAAGGAAGCTTAGGAGCATTGTAAGATAAGCACTTGACTGCTAACCAGAAGGCCAGCAGTTCAAACCCGTAAGTTGCTCCTTGGAAGACCTATACATGGTCGCTATGCTTCAGCATCTGTTCAATAGCACTTAACTACAGAGAGCATTGCAGAATCTCACCCCTTCTCCCAAACTCACAGAGTAACATATCTGATAATCTGGGTTACTCTGTTCTATTCTACACATATGGAAATTCACCAACAGGCACCACAAATGGAAGGAAGTTCAGAAGCATTTGCACTTTTGTCCAGTTATCTATGAAATTGCAATTTTATATCTTGGTATTCCTCTGGTTGTTGTTGTTGTTGTTAAGTGCCGTCGAGTCGGTTTCGACCCATAGCGACCCTGAATAGGGTTTCCAAGGCTGTAAATCTTTACGGGAGCAGATCGCCTCATCTTTCTCCCGCGGAGCAGCTGGTAGTTTCGAACTGCTGACCTTCCGGTTCGCAGCCCGATTCGTAACCACTACGGAAAGCAATAATGCAAGGTTCACTATCCGTTCTACCTAATCTTCCCTCTTCTGAAAAGAATAGCAGTGTGTTAGAGATCTGAGACTCTTCCTTAGCCATTTTCCCAACCCTATTAAAAACTGAAGAAAATCAAACTCAGCAGTTTATTTAGACTTGTATAGTCTAATACAGTAGCCTCTAGTTTCATATGACTATTTTGATTCACTGGGATCCACTATCAACACTCACAGAACTATCAGTCAAGAAATCAAAAAAATGTATTTCATCAGACATATCTGCTGCACAAGACTTGTGTCAAGTGTTTCAACAGCAAAGATATAAGTTTGAGAACTAAGGTGTGCCTGACCTAAATCATGGTATTTTCCATAGGCTCATATGTATATGAAAGCTGGACAATAAATAAGGAAGACCACCAAAGAATTGATGTATTTGAGTTATGGTGTTGGTGGAGAATATTAAAAAAAAGTACCATGAGCTGCCAGAACAAACAATTCTGTCTTGGAAGAGGTACAACCAGAATGCTCCTTAGATCCAGATTGATGAAACTTTGTCTCTCATACTTTGGATATATTGTCTTTAGAGACTAGTTACTGGAGAAGGACTTCATGCTTGGCAAAGTGGAGACTCAGCAAAAAAGAGGAAGACCTCCAACAAAATGGATTGGCAGAGGAGCAACGGGTTCATGTGTAATGATTGTGAGGTTAGTGCAGGATCAGACAGTGTTTCATTCTGTTATGAACAGGCACACTATGAGTCGGGACAAACTGGATAGTACCTAACAACAATAATTTAGATTTAAATCTGAATTAAGTAGTTTTGATCATCAAATCATTAAGCTAGACTTGAAGGGATTGATGTGAGTGATTGGACAAGTGAGAGAATGGTGTGTAGTACAGTAACTTCTAGGAGACTTTGCACCCTATGCTGCTTCTTGATAGCACCCCAGGACGACAGTCATAGTAGGACATCTAATGGAGTGTTTGGATGAGGCAAAACAAAGGAGCTTGTGCATAGATTTTGCCTGAGCAGCTAGGAAATTACTACAATATTTTCCTGCAGCAGAATCCTCTATCCATGAGGTTATGTGAATTTATTTCCCCAAAGTACTTGACTAGGTACCTCTTTTGAATAACAGCATCTCTTGTGACCTTTAGA
>NW_006408726.1:2412648-2428622 GCF_000296735.1 Chrysochloris asiatica
TATTTATATATGTATGTATATATATATAGCTCTACTTAACACAACATTTGTGTGTTTCCGGATACCTTTGTCCTCTCTAGCTCCACATCTGGGTTGCTTCACTATCATTCAAAAAGACCCCTACTTCTTTCTGCAGAGAGAAAATACCAAGACAGACTCTCATACTCCTGGGAAGAGAAGGAAAGATAAGGAAGGTATAATCAGGGAAGAAAACAATAAAATATTTGTGTTTTATCCCAATACATAATCTCATTGTTTTCAATAGGTAACTATCTTATTTTTTCTCATCATAAACCTTAGTTTAGCTTGATTAAATTCCGCACATGCAGGAATAATGTAAGTTTCTCCAGAGACTGCTTTTGTTTCATATCATTAGTCAGTTTCCCTAGAGTAATGTTATCCTTGTGACAGCTAAGGATTGACAGCTGAAAGAAATGAAATCCCTGCTCACCTCAAGATTGGTCAAGTAAATGTTTAGCTTCAAGCTTTATAGTTTTATGTTTTATTTGACAAACCATCTAAAAGAGGAGAGAGAAAAGCAGTTGTAGAGACAAGAAACAATTTGCAATCTTAATTTAGAGCACTGAATGGAACACCAATATTTTCTCTGAAATGCAGCTGGTTTACTATTACCATTTCTGTTTTCACAGGCTCATACATGCATAAAAAATTTTCCTTTTTTCTCCTCAGTATTTTCTAGCCAATATTCTATTTCAATATTCTTTAACAGCAGTAGTTCTGCAAAGTCTTATTGTATCAAAGATTAATTTTGACTCTGGGAAAGAATTTTGGATGACCACTGCATTCAATCCCTATGGCTTCTATAACACATTAGCAGAAACTTAGTGACTTAAAACAACCCACATTTATTTTTTGACTATTATGGAGGTCAGAACTCCTACAATCAATGTATTTGCAGGACTGTTTCTTTTGGGGACTTTTGTTGTTTTTAAGTGCTGTTGAGTCAGTTCTGACTCCTAAAGACCCTGTACAGGATTTCTGAGGAGCAACTGGTACGTTTGAACCACTGAGCTTGCAGTTCATACCAACTTTGTGGTTCGGTGCTTATCCTGCATTGCCACTGCAGGCTTTTGGAAAGAATCAATTTCTAAAAGATACTGCATTTCTTGAAGCATGACTTCTTCCTCCCTCTTCATAATCAGCTCTGATTATGAAACATCTCTGATGCTCTGACTTCTGCTTCCATCATTTCTTCTTCCTCTAATTCTGAGTCTCTTGTACTCCTCTTTTTTTCATTTCTGCCTCTCTTTTATAAAACCTTACAAATACTTAAAGCCTATCTCAGGATCTTTAACTTAATCACATCTGAAAAGCTTCCTTTTTCATCATGTTAATTAATTTACAGGTTCTTGAGTTTAAGACATGAACATCATAAAGAGGCCATTATGCAGCCTATCACAGCAAACTTAATTTTAAATCTAGGGTTTGTACTAGAGCTTAAATTCTAAACACTTGGCTTTTGGAAAGGTACCGTCTACAGAGGGATCCCTAACTCCATTTTCATGCCATTTTAGTTATATATATATATTTAATGGCATGGGAGGCAGCATCTGATTTCCTGACTTCACAAATGAGAAGAATCAGCCTCAGCATCAGCCGAAGGCCAATTTCCATGAAGCTTAAGTCAGATGTTCTTTCACACTCTTTCCTCCTTTACCAATTCTAACACCAACAGTTCCTCTCACAGCACTCTTTGCCTCTCAGCTGGGTTCAATAATTCACTACACTGGCCACACAGAACTCAGAGACAATATTATTGGGTTTATTAGATATCTTAGCAGGTTACAATTCAGGATCATAAATATTCAGTGCACAGATCTTCCAGTAAGGACAGTTTCTCACTGTGCCTACAGGCTGGCCTCTCTCTCTTTTACTGACACTCACTTCCTTGGCCTGGCATCTGCCTTATTTGGGCAATATTACAATGCTCTTTTAGCACTGTTGATATATGTAGAAAGAGCATTCTACACCACTAAACCTAACTATGGGTCAGCAAACCTAGCTCCCCAATTAAGGACCTGGAGACACTCTACTCCACAAGTAAGCCTCCTCAAAGGCACTCAACTTTACTTGCTTCATGGACTGTGCACTGAGAACAAAGGAAATTAATCACAAAATTATGCTTGGTGGTAGATCAATTTTTCACAGTTGTGGACTAGTTTATAGACATGGACAAGGGAGATGATTGGAATACATACATGATTGCAGATTAGAAAAAAGTACAAGATTGGTTTTGACATATTCTGGCCACTTTGATTGAGGTATAACTCATAGCCCTGCAACCTTGATACCAAAATTTATATTAAGGGCAAAAACAGGCAAGTCTCTGAAAGAGAGACTGCTCAACCCTGGGCTTACTAGGGAAGTGCTAGTAAATCCACTTTTAATTGCACACTGCCTGAGGAATAAGCTATTCAGCGTAGCATGAATTTATGTTAAGACTTGAAATAGATTTAGAATTCCCAATGGAAACCACAGTTTTGTAAAAACCAAGTGCTCAGAATTTGGGCTAATACACACAAATATTATCTAATTTAAGTTAAAAGTTTGGGTCCTTTGGACTATGAATCAGGGTCTTAAAATCTTGAGTCATACCCTATGTAGCCAAGCAATGAAAACCCTAGAACCAATCCTGTAGCATTTTTTTTGACACACATTTATGTCTGTGTCCAATCATGGTTCTTTCTCTGCTACTCTCATCCAACCAATAGTAATAATGGACTGATCTACCACCAGTAATTTTCAATATCATCAGCCAAAACAAGGTCTTATTTTGGCTTTCGTGGACTTATTTTAATTTTCTTCAGAATCAGCCTGATCTTGCATGTGAGCAGTTAATGGTCTGTTCCACAGTTTGCCCCGATCTTGTTTTTGGTGATGATATTGAGCTTTTCTACAGTCTTTTCCCCATGCAATTAATAAATTTGATTCCTGTATATTCCACCTGGTGAGGTTCATGTATATAGTCTTCTTTTACGTTGTTTAGAAAAGGTATTTTCAATGAATAAGTCATTGGTATTGCAGAATTTTATTATGTGGTCTATAGCATCATTTCTATCACCAAGGTCATGTTTTCAACTACTGACCCTTCCTCTTTGTTTACAATCTTCATGTTCCTATCTCACCTGAATTTAGAGACCATCTCAAGAACAGCTTGATGCATTAGAAAGTAATGATTGAAGACAAGAAGAGTTGTGGGATGGCATTAAGAAAAACATACAGGAAAAAAACAATAGGTCATTTAAAAGCCATGAAAGAAAGAAAACACCAAAATGGGTGTCAGACGATGAGACTCTGAAACATGCTCTTTTAGAGACTGTGTATAGAAGTTAAAGCAAATGGAAGAAATGACAAGGCCAAAGAGCTGAGCAGAAAATTTGATAGGGCAGCATAAGAAGACAGAGGCCAGTATTAGGGCGAAATGTTGAAAGACCTGGAGCTAGAAAACCAAAAGGGAAGAACATGCTTTGCTTTTCTCAAGTTGAAAGAACTGAAGAAAAATTCAAGCCTCAACTAGAAATAATGAAGGATTCTGTGGACAAAATATTGAATGACACAGAAAGTATCAAAAGACGATGGAAATGAATATACAGACATTGTGGCAAAAAGAAATGGTCAATGTTCAACTGTTTCAAGAGGTAACATATAATCAAGAAAACAATGGCACTGAAGAAAGAAGTCCAAGTTGTACTGAACGTATTGACAAAGAATAAGGCTCCAGGAATGAAGCAATACAAATAGAAATCTTTCAACAAACTGATACAGGACTGGAGGTATTCAGTCATCTGTGCCTAGAAATTTGGACAACAATTACCTGGCTAATCGATTGAAAAAGATCCATATTTGTGTCAATTCCAGAGAGGCAACTCAACAGAATACAGAAATCATTGAACAATATAATTAATATCACATGCAAGTAAAATTTTGTTGAAGATACAAAAATGACTATAAACAGTACATCAACAGAAACTGCCAGAAATTCAAACTAGGGATGCCATTGCTGATGGCAGAAGGATTTGGCTTAAAGCAGAGAATATCAGAAAGATGTTTACATGGGCTTTATTGACTATGCAAAGGCTTTCCACAATTTAGATCATTACAATCTGTAGATAACAGTCAGAAGAATGGGTATTTCATGACACTTCACAGAACAAGGGATACTGAATGGTTTAAGGTCAGAAAAGGTGTATGCCAGGGTTGTTTTCTTTCACCATACTTATTAAATCCGCAGGCTGAGCAAATAAGCTGAGAAGCTATATTATATGAAGGAGAACATAGTATCAGGATTAAAGGAGGACTCATTAACAACATGCAACCTTGCTTTCTGAATGCAATATGTAAATGTACAACCTTGGTTGCTGAAATTTTTAATGATGAAGATCAAAGACTGTGTATCCTTCCCAAAAAGTATCCTTCCCCACAAGATTGTGAAAAATAATACAAGAAAAGCTATTTGCTACCAAATAAATAAGTACTTTATTATTTCTTCTTTTGAAAATGTATAGAACATATGTGTAAAAGTTCACCTCTATATAGAATGTGTGGTTTCCAAAGTTTCTGCTGCTCCTCTTAGCAGAGTGGGGGAGGGAGACGAGAGCGGACTCATCCAGCTCTCACTGAGCTGTGTTCTCCCTGGTTATAATCACTTTCTCCACATGCCTAGGTTTCCTGATACACCAGCTATACCTAGTAGGGAAAGTATAGCTTGATCTAATGAACCTACTCTGTCTTATTCAGCCACTGATGAAAGTGGTTTGGAAGTGATTTCTCCATCCCATACTGAGCAAGAGATCCATTTCAGTTGAGGGCTACCCAGACACAAACAGGGCAATACCCCCTCCAGCAGATGTCCTTAGGATTGAATATAGAAGGGCAACCTGCTGGATATTACTGGGCACACACTCCTTTCTCTACCTTGGATTTGTTAAATTGGAAAAATTCAAATCTTTCCTGTTGAGATGACCCAGCCAAAATGACAGATTTAATAACCACTATTTGTGATACCCATAACCTTAATTGAGCAGAGACACTCAGGTTCTGTTGCTCATGCTCCTGATCAGTAATGAAAGAAGGCAGAAGATGAAGCAGCACACATCCATGGAGAAAAACCAGAATAGGACTCCAGCTCCAGCCAAGGCAATTCCTCTAACTGAGCCAAATTGGAACCAAATAACAGAGGCCTGCCATGGCTGATACACTATAAAAGGTGCATTCTTGATGGTCTGAAGAAGGGAGCTCCTAAACAAGAGATTGGACATGGTGTAGGCAGTTCAGTAGACGCCAACAGAGGACCACTCTAAATTCCTTGAATGAATCTACCAAGCTTACTATAAGTGCACAGACTTTGACCCAAGGACTCAGCAAATGTCCGAATGGTTAACATGAATTTTATCTCCCAAAGTGCCCCTGATATTAGAAAGAAACTTCAAAAATCCTGCAGGACAATCAGCATGAATCCACCCCAGCTGGTCGATGTTGCCTTCGAGATATTCAACAGCTACAAGTACAAGACATCTTGTACAAGATCACTAGAGTACAAGACCACTAGAGGTAAGCCTGTGGGGACTCAGGGAGTATCCAGATAAGGAAAGAGGGCCTTAAGCAAGGACCAATGTGCTTATTGAAAAAGCCTTGACAGTGGAAAAATGAATGGCCAAATTGTAGGGGAGGATCTGGCTGGAAAAATCATCCTCCAACTCAACAGATGGCAGAATAAGCTTCATTGTCTGCAGAAGACTGACTGTGCTCTGAAGGTCCAGCATGATTTGGCATCAACCTCTGCCATCCCTATTGCACCGAGGAACCCTAGGTAAAAACGACAGATTGGTAGACACTGGGGACACTTCTTCAGTGGTTAATATGCCTCTGACTTTCCCAGTGTCCCGTTCAGTAGTGGTGACTGGTGTCTCAGGGAGGCCTGAGGACAAGTTCTTCCTGAAACCTCTAGACTGCTTCATTGCAGAAAAGAAAATGACACGTCATTTCCCATATATGCCTGACTGCCCTGTCCCCTTTCTGGGCTGGGAGCTGCTTCTAAATTTGCATGTCAAATAACTTTTTCCTGAGATGAAAAGTCTGAAGATAGAGGTTCCTAATGAATCAGTAATTCTGGCAATTACTGATTCAAATGCCAGAAACTTCCCGGTTTGCCTAAGAACGAAAACCACCTCATGTAGGCTAGCGGAACTCTTGGGAGAGCCAAACAAGCACACATACACACAACCCCATCAAGGTCCGATTGAAGCCTGGAAGCTGACATTCCTTCAGAAACAAAGATCCTCTCAGGAAAGTGGCTGAGAAATTCACTCTGGGCCAGCCCTTCACCGTCCCTATGAGGCAATCTCCCTGCTGCAACAGATTCACCACAATATAGACAGGTTATTTTACTGGACAATCAGAATATTATCCTGAGAATTATGTTGTTGTTGTTGTTGTTAGGTGCCATCGAGTTGGAACCAACTCATAGCGACCCCATGAACAGCAGAACAAAACAATGTCCGATCCTGGGCCAACCTCACTACCGCTGCTAGACTTGAGTCCATCAATGCTGCCAGCTGGCCAATCCATCTAGTTGGGGGTCTTCCTCTTTTTCTCTGACCTTCCATCTTACCAAGCATGATATCCTTCTCCAACAACTGTTCCCTCCTGACAATATATCCAAAGTATGAGAGACGAAGTTTGACGATCTTGGCCTCTAAAGAGCACTCTGGCTGCACTTCTTCCAAAACAGATCTATTGCTTCTTTTGGCAGCCTATGGCACTTTCAATATTCTCCTCCAACACCACAATTCAAAGGCATCAATTCTTCTACGATCTTCCTTATTCACTGTCCAGCTTTCACATCCATATTGAAAATACCATGGCTTTGGTCAGGCGCACCTTTGCTCTTCAACACTTTTAAATGTTCCTGTACAGCAAATTTGCCTAATGCAATACGTCATCTGATCTCTTGACTGCTGCTTCCATGAGTGTTGATAGTTGATCCAAGAAGAATGAAGTCCTTGACAACTTCAACCTTTTCTCTGTTGATAAGAATGTTGTTTATTGGTCCAGTGGTGAGGATTTTTGTTTTCTTGACATTGAGATGCAATCCATACTGAAGGCTGTGCTCTTTGATCTTCATCAGTAATTGTTTTAAGTCCTATTTACTTTCAGCAAGCAAGGTTGTATCTATCATCTGCATATCACAGGTTGTTAATGAGTCTTCTTCCAATCTGATGCCACGTTTTTCTTCATAGAACCTAGCTTCTCAGATGATTTTCTCAGCATACAGGTTAAATAAGTATGGTGAAAGAATACAACCTTGTTGCATACCTTTCTTAATTTTAAAACATTCAGTGTTCCCATGCTCTGTTCGAACAACTGCTTCTTGGTCCAGGTACAGATTCCTCATGAGTACAATTAAGTGTTCTGGAATACTCATACTTCACAATGTTGTCCATAGCTTGTCATGATCCACACAATCGAAAGCCTTTGCGTAGTCAATAAAGCATAGGTAAACATCTTTCTGATATTCTCTGCTTTCAGCCAAGATCCATCGGACATCAGCAATGATCTCTCTCATTCCATGGCCTCCTAAGAACTATAGGGTAACTAAACCCAACCACTCTCCTCCCCAATGTAGCTGCTGGTAGGCTGAACTGTGATTGTATAGAAATCATTGATCAAGTGTTTTCCAGCTGACCTGTTTAACCAACCATTATACCCACATGGAAGCAGTTACATGTGTAAGGAAAGAAACTTTCTTGACCAAATTTTAGCCTGGTTTGGGGATCCATCTAAAATCACCTTGGCGTTAGCTTATCAAAAACATGACTAGGCCCAGTTGCCAGGAAATTTTAGAGAAAAACAGTTAGGTCTGGCTGCCCTCAGAATCATTGGAATTTCCCGTTTCCCCTCATATGCAATCAATCACCGCAATAGCAAAAGCCAAGCCGTTTATACACACTGCCGCTGATGATGCACTACAGCTGATAAAATCCTATAAAAGTAGGGAAACTAACAAGCTGGGGTCGTCTTCACCTCCCTATGGAGAGACTTTATGAAGGTAGACCCCAACGCGTTGGAAAAATAAACCTCTTGCTATTACATCGAACTGGAGTCCTGTTGATCTTTTTAGGGGTCTCTCACCAGGATAGGGTCCATTTTTGGGGCCTTACACATGGAGAAAGAGACTGGGGGTGGTGGTGGTGGATATGTGATGGTAACTTAGACGATCCAGTGGAGGCAGTAGCCCCTCAACCAGGGACCTCAACCCAAAGCTCCAAATTATTGAGTTAATGAGGGCATTAAAATGTCATCAAGAAAGACAAATGTGTATACAAGCTCAAAATTCTTCCCAAATTACTTTGCATTTTGCATGCAAATGGGACAATATAGAATGAAAGGGAACTCCTGAGGACAGGCATTAAGTATGACCAAGAAATCTTCCAGTTGCTGGACACTGTTCAGCTTCCTCAGAAGGTGACTGTAATGCACTGCCCTGGTCATCACAAAGAGATGAACAAAGTCTCCATCGGAAATTGCTTAGTCGTTCAGGAAAGTAAAGCTGGTAGCCTCTTTGTTCCTGCATGTAGACCTGACTGAGTACCAGCCTCATTATAAACCAAAGGAGTTCAGTTGAACTGAGATGAAAGGATTTGAAAAGAGGTTGAGGGATCAAAAGTGAATGATGATGGAAGTATTCTGGTTATATGAGATTAAAGGATAGAAAGTAAATGACAAAAGAATGATCTAATCCTGAGAACACTAGTCCCTGCTCACCTTAAATGAGTCCATGAAATAACCCAATACAGGAACGAGATCCAGGCTCCAGGGCAAGAGATTTGCAAAAATAATTCAGGATGTTAGCTCTAACTGTTTAAGCTGCATTAAGAACAATCCCAAGACAAACTCAGGATAAAAAGGCTGGCCTGCACCAATATCAAGGTAAACAATCCTGTGAAAATTGGCAGGTTGATTTCACACAGATGCCCCCAAGCGGGACTTAAATACTTTCTGGTTTTGTTTTTGTAGACACCTTGTCTGATTGGGTAGAGACCTTCCTCACCTGGACCGAATGAACTGCAGAAGTAGTAAAAATTCTCTTGAAAGATTATCCCTAGGTTTGGACTCTCACAAATTGTCCAGAGTGACAACATTGCTGATGTTACCCAACAATTCAGCAAACACCTACAGATGAAATGGAGATTGTACTCAATACTCTGGTTATGTGGAGAAAAATAATCATACTCTGAAGAAACAAATGGCAAAACTCTGTTAGGAAACTCATCTACATTGGGACCAGGTGTAGGTAGCCCTTAGCCCTCTTCCTAATTTGAATAACTCCCAGAAGTCAGCTTAAATTGAGCCCTTAAGAAATTGTATATGGCAGCTTTCCTTCCTTGCAGCTTTCCTCAATTTTCTACCTGACCTTAACCAAGATTTGAAGTTGCAGTTGTATGCACAACACCTCCACCCCCCACTTTCTATTATTCTTAAATTTGTTCTTTCCTGTTCCTGCTTCCTCTCCTACAGGTTCCAGCCTGGAGACGGTGTCCTGCTCAAAATGTGCAAAAACGGATCTGGCTCCCAGTTAGAGAAGTGAACCAGGCCTTGGGAGATTCTACTGACTATCTCCACCTCTCTCAAACTCAAGACTTGGACTCAGCACACACGAGTCAAGAAAAACCCTGGAGAAAAATGAGCCAAGAATTCTTCCTCTGATCTCAAGCTGTAATTAAAGGTACATTACTCTTTTTTCTCCTGCTATGGGTTAGACACTCAAATCAAATTCTCTACTGACAGATGAAAATGTTTACAGCAAGCATGTAATGAATACATCTGCTTTCAGTTTGAAAAGAGATTGTATGTTGAATATTCCTTTACTTCCTACCTTATTGGAGTTAGCACTTCTGTAACATAGCTCCAGCAAGGTAGTTCTTCCTCTGTGGAACTAAGACTCTCTTCTACATCCTGCTAACTTTAATGAGGTGGGGGTGGGGGGTGGGAGAGAGAGGCCCTATACTTTTGGAAGACTCACCACCTTCCTACCTCAGAGAGAGTACATGAATGATAGACATCATCGCAAGTCACCTGGGAGCTAGTACTTCCCCAACTTGACTTCCATATTTATCTACATCTGTTCAGTCCAGCTGAACATGTGACCCTATCAGTTTTTGTAATGCCTGCCTGGGTTGTGACCCTAAATGTGAAAATCAACAGACTTGCCTTTACAATGATAAAGACCCTTAATGCCACCCCCCAGATAATCATTGCCCTAAATGTAAGGGCTTCTTTAGAGCTCATAATGAAAATTGGTTGTCTTAGTTACCTAATCTAGGGTGGCTATGGATGTTAATAGTGGGGGTCTGGGTTTGCACTGTCATGAGAATTTTTATATGTTACTGTATTTAATGCTCACATTATTGCACTTTGTATAACTTGTTGCTTTTCATGAGCTAAATTCAGTTCTTTTAATCCAAGAACTAACACCTGTGGTCAAAGTAGCTAAGCAAATTTCATAGAAATGAAATCTAAAAATAAAGAGTGGAGAGTGAGAACATGGATCTACCGAATTAAACAAAATGGAGTAGGTTCAGTAATTAGGTCTCAATCAATGAGGACCCTCCAAATGAGGAAGTTAGTATAAGAATTAGCCAAGATGACCTCATGGTCCTAGAAGGAGAACAGGATATGCTTAAGCCCATCTAGATAGTTATCTCATGAACTAAGCAGCAGCACCCCTAAAGGTAGAATGTTTGAGGAAGTTTATTGTCTTATTGTGTCATTTTCACTAAAGATAGAATGTTTGAGGGTGTTTATTGCCTTATTGCTTCTTTTTTCCAAAGACTGCTATCCTGATTTTAAATATTAAGTGTACATCCAAATATAACTTATCCTATATAATGTGCCCGCTCTTTTTGATGGACAGGAAAGTTTTGAGAGATAATTCTCCCTGTCCTACAGACTGCTGGCTCTCTGTTAATAATGCTTGGGTCTCTGTGACTGACTACTATGACAGGTGGCAAACCCTTCTTTTGGTTTGGCAACATAACAACAACAGCATTATCAATCAGAATCATGTGATGATCTCCTTAGTGCTCTATTGTAGATCATCAAACCATGACTGAGAAACATTTGACTCTTTTGGCCTCTGTACTGTGTACATTTGGATCAGTTCCCTCATCTAGATGATCATGCTTATTTTGTCCTTTTTAAAGCTTAATATTGGAAGCATGGTGGCTATGTGGTTAGAGCCCACAAGCTGCTTTATGGGAGAAAGATGAGTCTCTGTGTTCCTGCAAAGGTTTTAAAAGCCTCAGAAATCCTATACAGGGTTGCTATGAGTCAGAACTAGCATGAAGGCACTTAACAACAAGGTTTAATATAAGGGCCGATATAGAACATGTTTGGGGAGCACTGTAGCTCCATAGGATAAGCACTGGACTGTGAACCACAAGGTTGGGGGTTTAAGCCCACCGGTCACTGTGCAGAGAAAGATGAGGGTTTCCCCTCCCTCAAAGATTTACAGCCTCATAAACCCTATACAGGGCCACTATGAGTCAGAACTGACTGCCACTTAACAACAATAGAGAGCATGTTTGAATCTGGGGATTTTTCCCCTTAGCACAGGTGTTGTTTTTCTTGCCTTTTATTGGTGTTCTTGAAGGAATTCCTACTAAATAGTGGGAGTCCTGGTGTGGTGCATATTGGTTAATGTGCTGGACTGCAAAGTCGGTTTGAACCTCAAGGTTGCCAGTTCAAACTCACCAGTAGCTCTTTGAAAATCCAATACAGGGTTGCTATGGATCGGAACTGACTCAATGGCACTTAACAACAATACTATAGTATCTGGGGCCATAAAATAACAGGCAATTAATTGTCTTTTAAACTTATACAGCCATATGATGAAAAGTTTTGTGGGCAATTTTAGAGTGTTTTAAAGAAAGGTGGCTTGAGAATTAAAACTAAACTGAATAACGTCAAAAGCTACAATGGCAAAAGGTGGGGCACTTTTTAAATTCCACAAACTATTCTCCATCGATTTTAGAAACTGATTGTCTGAATTTGAAACTTTTGTTAAATATCTTCATTGGTTTCCCTATGCATGAAAGGTAAAAGCACAGTCACCCTGCCCTTTGAATTGCAAAATGAGGCATGGTTTCATTCATCTAAATTGAATCCTTTTTAAGTTCATAGAAGTGGAAGTTCACAGACACCAAAGTGAGGGAAAGGGCAAAGAAGGAGAACTTCTGGAAACTAAGGATGGATTGCCTATGGCCATCCCTGAAGGACATTTATTTGATAAGGTAGACCAATGTTATCTGAAGGAAAACAGAAAGATGCCTTGGAAAAGGAGTCCTGGTGTGCTGCTGCAGGATAATGTGTTAGACCACAAGGTCAGTTTGATCCACAAGGTTAGGATTTCAAACCCATCAGCTGCTCCTCAGAAACTCTACATGGGGTTGCTATGAGTTGGAACCAACTTGACAGAACTTAACAACAATGAAGATACAACATATCCATACTTGACAGTGAAAAATCCATTGGAGTTTACACCAAAAAACATTAAATAATTTTAGAAATACAAGCAGGGAAGTCAGCTATATGTATCACTCACTTTTACCCTCCCCACACCCCCCAACCCAGACCTTCACTTCACAGATGGGTAAGTGTGTTGTTGTTAAGTATCATCAAGTTAGTTCTAATTCATAGCAACCCTGTATTGGGTTTCTGAGGAACAGCTTGTCAACCGTGTAGTACAAAGTCTAGTGCTGATCCTACAGTGCCACACCAGAAGTCCAAGTTATATTTAAACCTACTTAAAGTGATCCTCATAGGACTCTCCTGGTATGGTATCTGTAAAATAGTAATGAGAAAGGTGAAATGAAACTATAAAGAAAAATACAGAGGATATGGGTATCAGGATTGGTACTGCCATCAAAGCACTGTATAATACTAGAAACACAGTTCTTCCTTTGGAGGAAGAATTATGTCATGGAAATAGTGCTGAACTCAATATTTGTAGTCTTATCTTTTTATTTTCCCAGATACTTGGAACATTCCATTTCAACCCAAATAATTGAGGGGTGGATTCCAGGAAGCTGAAATACAGTATTAAATTTATTGTCATTAAATTGCCTGTCTTATTTCGTAACTTTGTGCAGACTTGATTTTGAATCTGAAAACTATCATCACAATGAAGATATCATTTAGGTTATTTCAATTTTTTTTTTTTTTTAAACTTATGAATAACAGAAATGAATGAACAATTTCAGGCAAATCCTTGTTAAGAACAAAGGGCTCAATGTTTCTTTCCTTCTAAACTGCTTAGGAGACACAATCTTCTATATTTTCAGGAATTTTATCATCGTATCTTCCTTCCTATCATCAACTCTCAATGGAATAGCCTTCCTATCAATAAAATAATTCCTATGGAAGTACTCAAGTTTAAATGAAAATTAAGGAGAAAATTTAACCTCTAGCTCCTCTGTTTTGATGTCCAAGAATATAGCTGTTGATATAAGTCTTTCCCTCTGCTGAGGCCAGCACCCAAGAGCACCTTGAGGAAGAAAGAGTGATGGAAGTTTTGCGTATTTTCACATGCCCAGAATTTCTAACCTTAGTGTATTGTTTTTAAGTGCCTTCAAGTTGGTTCTGACTCAGAGATACCCTGCATAGGGTTACTGAGTACTGTCTGGTAAGTTTGAACCACCAACTTTGTGGTTCAAACTAACTTTGTGGTCCATTGTTTATCCTACAGTGCCTTAGGTGTAGGTACTCAGTAATTATTTGTTTGCATGCAGATTGACTTCAAAGTTCAAACACCTCTTATGTCTCCCTGTCATGTTGTTGTCGCTCTTGTTGAGTGCTATCTAGTTGGTTCTGACTCTCAATGACCCTGTATAGGGTTTCTGAGGAGCAGCTGGCAAGGTTTGAAGCACCGAACTAGAGGTTATCCATCCAGTGTTTATCCTACAAAGCCACACCAGGATTCCTTGTTCTAATGGTAATTTATATAATCTGTTCTCTCTCAGATTTTAGGTGCCTTCTGTGTGTTCTATGTGTTTCTCTAGTTATACACATTGTGCCTTTTAATGTATTTATTCAGTGTCCTTTCAAATATAAATGTGTAATGTATAAAACTAAGCATAAAAGAAATAATGTATTTATTGCTTCTTTCTATGCACAGTTAAACTACCCTAATTAAGTCTCTTTACTCTGTCAGATTATATTCTATGAGAGAGATTGTTGTTGTTATGTGTCGTTGAGTTGGTTCCAACTCATAGACACCCTGTATAGGGTTTCCAAGGAGCAGATGGTAAGTTTGAACCACCGACCTTTTGGTGCAAACCGATCTTGTGTTTCAGTGTCCACAGCACCATACCACAAGAAAGAGAAGGAAATTATCAAACATTACTGTCTCCAATGGAGTCCTGGTATGGTGCTGTAGGACAAAGCCCTGTACCACAAGTTTGGTGGTTCAAACTCACCAGCTGCTCCTTGGAAGCCCTATATAGGGTTGCCATGAGTCATAATTGACATGATGGCTCTTAACAACATTGTCTTCAATGAAGTTCTGGTGTGGCATTATAAGATAAGCACTGGGCTCTAATAGGGAAGCACCTGTACCTGACTGGCATGAGAGACAAAATGCTTCTCCTCCTGTAACCCTTTTTCCACCATATACATAGGTACCTACTCTTTCTCAGAGAAACAGGAGTGTTCAAAGCATCAGTAACAAGAATTTCAAATGATGCCCTCTTTCAAAGAGTATCTTTCTGCATAGCCCTCAGAAGTCAACCATTTCTCACAACTGTCCCGAAACACACCCTTGATCTGAGCCATTAATCTCTTCCAGGAATTGCTTCAGTGACATTCTTACTGATATCCTCTCCATTTTTAACTTAGTTGAATCAACTTAATTTGACCCATTATTTTCCTATTTTAAATGTTCTCATTATTTCCAATCTTCCAGAATAAAAGCCTGAGTCTTTCAAAATGACAATACCCTAGTGAGTTCAGCATCTCACTCTAAATTGCATGTCTTTTCCTGACTCCATCTCTTCTCTGCTCATTCTGTCTTTCTTGTAAGCTTTGTGTGATAAGTAAGATTTTGTGTCAACTAGACTTGGCCAGAATTCTCAGTGGTTTTGCAGTTGTAGTTGTTGTTAAGTGCTGTTTAAGTCAGTTCACATTCATTAACAATCCTGTATAGGGTTTTCAAGGAGTGGCTGGTGGGTTTGCACTGCTGACATTGTAATTAGTCCAGTGCTTATCCTACAGTGTCATATTTGGCAGTTAAGACAGTACTCCCCAATGATAAGATCTACTACAAGCAGTTAATCAATTTAAAGGATGTTTCCTCAGGGATATGACTGGCTTCCAATACACTGGATGCCCTGAAAAAGCTTGCTTTGCTTTGTGCTGGGTCTGGATTCTGCATCTGGCTTATCAACTAACTTCTGGTTCTTAGGACTCAAGCCAGTGGCCTACTTTATTGCCTGCCAATGTTGAAAGACCTTGGATTCATTCACTTCTGCCTCTATAGCCAGAAGGCTGCTGTTGGACTTAGTTAGTTTGACATCTTCAGCTCTTGAAGCTACATGAGTCAGGAGAAGCCTTTAGTCTGACATTTGAATGCAGTCTGATATCTGACCTACTAGCTTGGAATTTGTCTGCACAGTACTTAACAACAACAACTGTCTGAGCCATTTCCTTGATATTAACCTCCCTCTTTCTTTCAATCTGTATGTATATATACATGTCCATATACATATTTATATATGGTGGTAGTGTGCCGTGGAGTTGGTTCCGACTCATACCTATCCTGTATGAGTTTGCAAGGATGTAAATCTTTATGGGAGCAGGAAGTCCCATCTTGCTCCTGATGAATGGCTGCTGACCTTTAGGTTAGCAACCCAACTTGTAACCACTACACTACCAGAGCTCCATATAGCCTTCATATATAT
>NW_006408726.1:2428722-2433515 GCF_000296735.1 Chrysochloris asiatica
TATATACTATGGAGTCCTAGTGTAATGCTTTAGGATAATGCACTAGACTGCACTAGACCACAAGGTCAGTTGAATTGCAAGGTCGACAGTTCAAACTCACCAGCAACTCCTCAGAAACCCTATACAGGGTCACTGTGCCTCAGGCCCAACTCGATAGCACTTGACAACAAAAACACATAAGCTCTACATAGAGAGAGAAGCTGATTTTGCTTCTCTGGTGAACCCAGAATCAGAGACTTTGTGACTCAAACACACAGTGCATGTTCCCAACCAGCAATCATCTACTCCCTCTTTCAATTATTTTACATCTTTTTCTCAAATACTATGTTTTCATCAAAGTCTTTCTGTAACTAGATTTGGAATGAAACTTCTACATTCAGAATTCATTTACTGACTTTTTCAATAAGAGTATTTAGATATAATTAATGAGATGGATTGGCACAATGGCAGCTGCAATGGGTCCCAGAGTAACAACAATTGTGAGGATGACACAGAACCTGGCAATGCTCCATTGTGCGTAGGGTCGCTATGAGTCAAAACCAACTTGATTACACCTAACAACAACACCAAACACTTTGCACTTTTATAAGTGCATTCAAAAGAAAGCCCACAAATGTAAATACAGCCACTTGCTTTATTTCTTTTTTGTTGTTGTTGTTTTTTAAAAACTTTTATTTTTAATTGAGTGAAGGTTTTCAGAGTAGATCATCAGGTTTACATTCAACAAACCATTGCAATGATTATAATCCCCTTCATGCACCATCAGTGAACAGTATTTACCTCTACTACCTCTTTTTTCATGTTGTACACATATCACATTAAAATATATATATTCGTTTAAATATCCAAAGGGAACATTTTGCAAGTCAGCCTCCTGCCTGCAGATACACTGCCTTTCTATGGACCTATAGACTTTGCTGCTCTATCTCTCTATGTCATTGCCTTTGCCACAATCTCTGTTGTTGCCACTTTTCTGATTAGGATCCCTAGCTCCTCTCATGCTCTTCCCTCTTTATGGTCCTAGAATCCTCTGTTCCTGAAATGGCAGATTAATTAAAGCCCTTTTAGTTACACTTCTTCTATATTTACAGTTATGACATTCACCATTAGTCCTGATAACAATTACTCACAATTGAATCATAAAATCCTCTCCCCATCATCACCAGACACATCTGGACAAGAGGAAAACTATTCAGTGGGGTTTCTGTCTTATCCTCCTCATTCTGGCACTAAACCCCCTCATAAAACTTGTATACCAATCACTTCAAGCCTTTATGTGGTTGCTGCTTTTAAGTGCTGTTGAGTCAGTTCCGACTCATAGCAACTCTGTACAGGGTTTCAAGGAGCAGCTGGTGGGTTTGAATTACCTACCACTTGCTTTATTTCTATTCTGCATCAAGCATATTGTCTGGAACAGACTAGACATGCATTACATATTTGTTGAATTGATAGTAGATATTTCTAAACTTCACAGAAGATTTTGGGCAAATCCTCTCTCAAAAGATTACATGAATTTTGAAGGTATAAAATATGTATTCAAAAGTAATTCTGGTTAAAGCTGTTAATGCCATAAATAACATTAGCAAAAAGTTATATAACAAGCTTTGTTAAATGAACTTACAGATTTTCTCTTCACAACAATCTAGTGTTACACTTAATAATTTGTATTATTTTCCTATTATATAGAGAGAGCTTTGGTGTGACAGTGTAGGATAAGTACTGGAGTGTAAAGGCAATTTGAAACACAAGGTCAGCAGTTCAAACAAACATCTGCTCTTCTATACATGGTCACTATGAGTCAGAACCAAGTTGATGGCAGTCAATAAAAATTTACATGATATAATAACTGAGACACAGAGTGGATAGGACACTTGTCCATTATCACAAAGCTTACGAAAGGGTTGTCTGGGTCTTGTCTGAACATCCTCTCTCTCCAATCATTCTGCATAGCTCTAGATACCCACAGAAAAAGAAAGGTCACAAGATTTCAATTTGACAACCATGCATCTATATTCTGGAGGAACAACCTATGAGTGAGGCCTAAATGGGCTTGAATGATTTGGTTAAGCTTACAGTCATCAGGCAGTTGCACATCCATGCATTTGCCATATTACATTTTCTCTCTTAAATGCTTGTGTTGTCCTCATTTGCTTGAAAAACTATTGGTCATTTCCCATGTGTGTCAGTATTGTGATACTTTACTCCGAATCCTCATAGAGACAATTTGTCTCTTAGTAGCTTGCTTTTTTAGGCTTTATTTTTCTCTTTTTAAATATTTTATTGTGAACTGAGTGATAGTTTACATGGAGGAACATTAGTTTTACACTCATCCTATCATATTTGTTTCATTGTGATAATTATTATCATATTCGTTTCATTGCAAGGATTACAATTTTCTGCATTGCCGGGGTCCAGCCTTGACAAGGGAGTGAGTACACGAAGGTGGGATGTCTAGAGAGGCAAAAGAGAAAGAAACACTTGGAAACCAGAGTGGATGCAAGCTGACAGGCAGATAGTCCTGCTGCCAAGAATGCACACAGAACTAAGTCTACCCTAGTCTTTTATTCTTATCAAGGAGGAACTTGACACAAAAGAGAAAAATGAAAAAAAATGTGGTTGTCCTTTTGAGACAGGACACGATGATTCACAGGTTTTATCTTAAAATAGCTTATCAAGGGCATCATGTTTCTCGTGATAATCTAAAATCCTTTTTTCCACATGAAAGGATCAAACAAACCATTACAGATTATCTATTGACTAATAATCCTTTCCTCCTTACTTCTGTAGCTCCAGGGAAGGTGAGAAACAGGTTTTAACCTTTCTAATGAAGGTGAGGTTTTGCCTCCACCTTCCTTTTCCTCATTCCAGGTTCCATATCCAAATGCTACAATGTTTACTATACCCTCAGGGGGAAGAAGAGCATCTGGATTAAACTGATTATACCCAGGGCGGCTTGAGGGGGCTGCCGCTATTGTCCTTTAATCAATTACATTCCTCCCAGGTGGCCACCACCTGTTCCTCAAAGAGATCTGTTCCCAAGACCTCACGCACTGCTAATACTTTTAAGGCAGTGACGTTCAAAGTAGTGCCATTAAAAGAGGCATTACGTACATTGATATCAAAAGAAACCATTTTCCTAGAAGGTACAATTACCAGAGTTTAGAACATGAAGAAAAATACAGAATGAACAATATGAGACTAGAAGGAATTTTACAGAGGTAGCCATCCAGTGAGTTCGCAAAAAGCCTATGAACCCAGGACTTCAGGAGGTCACTTCCTTGGCTCTCAGGGTCCATAGCTCACAATCCTGAGGAGGGCCTCGGGGTTGGATTTTCATCCATTTTGTCATAGGGCCACAGCTTCTCAGTACATGCGGATGCTGTCGCCAGCACTGCATGCTTCATCATTCAACAGTATTTGCTTCTATTTTCTACATTTAAAAAAAAAATTTTTTTTGGATGTGCACCAAAACAATCAGGAATATACAATCATTCAAACAGCCAAAGGGCACACCCTGCAAGCCTGCCTCTCACTGCAAGTACATATCCCCTCTCCCTCCATAAGTCTAGAGTCCTCACCTGCTCTGTCTCTATGTCAGCATCTCTGGTGTTGCCACTTCTCTGGGTAGGGTCCCATACTCCGTTCCCATGCTTCTTACTTCATGGTCCCAGGGTTCTCTGCTCCAGGACTGTAAGATCAACCACTCACCCTGTTTTGCTACAAAACTTCTACCTTTACAATTATGACAAATGCAATTAGTCATGATAATAATTACTATTGAAACATAAGAGTCTTTTCCCCATCTCCTTTCACCAGACATGTCCGTTGTTGTTGTTAAGTACTGTGGAGTCGGTTCCAACTCATAGTGACCCTGCACAGGGTTCCCGAGGCTGTAAATCTTTATGGGAGCAGAACACCTCATCTTTCTCCCGCGGAACCACTGGTAGTTTTGAATAGCCAACCTTGAGGTTAGCAGCCCGATTCATAACCACTATGCTACCAGTCTAGACAGGATCAAAACAACTCAGTGGGGATTCTAGCTCACCTCCCCTACCCCCCACCACACACTCTGAATCTAAACTCCCACTTGAAAAGTTGTAAGCCAGTTACTTTGTGCCTTTAGAGCTCCCACCCATTCTAGGTAGCCAATGTCTAATGCCCATCACTGTCAATCCTGTGTACAGAGGTGGTGGGCATGATCCTTGCTGTAAAGATTCTTTCTCTCTTGGTTGATATTTTATGCTACTCCATCCATAAGTATAGGTCAAGCTCATCAGATTGTAGCAATTTACACTTGTTTTCTTTAAACGCCCCCTTTTCTTACTCTAGTCAAGTTCTGAACATCCGAAGCTAGGTCCAATGGGCACTATCTACAAGTTTAGGAGCCCTTGTGCATGTCCCCTCACTTCATATCACTTCATATTAACTGGACACTTCACTCTCAGCTCTAGCCCTCTGTGGCCATGTCCATGGGCTTGTCCCCAGGTCTGAACCATACTTTGGGCCAACCAGCTGTCACCATACTCCAGGTAAATGAGGGTCTATGTAACTTGGTCAGACTCAGTGTGGGCTTTCTTTTGAATACACTTATAAAAGAGCAAAATTTTTATAAGATATAAATAAAACATATTTATTGTTTATTAATGAATTACTGATCACTCATCTGTCTGTCGTGCTGTGGTGGCTTGAGTTGAAAATTTACTGATGAAGATCAAAGAACACAGCCTTCAGTATGGATTGAATATCAATGTCAAGAAAACAAAAATCCTCACCACTGGACCAATAAACAACAT
>NW_006408726.1:2433914-2438963 GCF_000296735.1 Chrysochloris asiatica
AAACTTCGTCTCTCATACTTTGCTCATATTGTCAGGAGGGAACATTGTTCCCTTTGTCTCTCATACTTTGGTCATATTGTTGCTGGAGAGGGATGTCGTGCTGGATAAGATGGAGGGTCAGAGAAAGAGAGGAAGACCCCCAACAAGATGGATCGGCTAGGTAGCATCATTGATGGCATCAAATGTAGCAGCCGTAGTGAGGTTGGCTCAGGATAGGACATTGTTTCGTTCTGCTGTGCATGTGGTTGCTATGAGTCGGTTCCGACTTGATGGCACCTGACAACAACAACAACAATGAATTACTTATATCAATGTCATATATTAATTTTAATTTAGTGTTTTTGTTAAGTGCTGCTGAGTTGATTCCAACCCCTAGAGACACTGTATAGGGTTTCCAAGGAGGGACTGGTGAGTTTTAACTGCTGACCACTGATCCTGCAGTACCACACCAGACTTCATCAATGTAGTTGTTGTTGCTGTTGTTAAGTTCTGTCGAGTTGGTTCCAACCCATAGCGACCCTGTATAGGGTTTCCAAGGAGCACCTGGTGAGCTGGTGAACCGTCAATCTTGTGGCTCAAACTAACATTGCAGTCCAGAACATTAACCCCACAATGTGTTGGTATTGTTGTTTCTAAGTGCCATCACGTTGATTCCAACTCATAGAGACCTTGTATAGGGTTTCCAAAGAGTGGCTGGTGAGCTTGAACTGCTGAACTTGTAGTTCAAACTGGCCTTGGGGTCCAGTGCATTAACCAAAAGTTCCACACCAGGATTTACATCAGTGTAGTATATTACCTGTTTATTAGTCCTGACTCTCAAGCCTGGCCAAAAACTTATTGAGGTTAAAAGTTGCAACTCATCTGCATCTTGAAAATCAAGCGTTAGGCCCAAACTTCTAGGCTACTTATGTCAAACACTCATGTACATTTACTGAACTAACATAACTAGAAAAGAGAAAAGATGGAACAAGAACCCACTCCCCTATATTGCAGGATAATGAAAATTCCATAACAGTACCTTGTATCTCTCTGCATCTCTCACTTTACAGTCTCAAGAAACCATTAAAACTCATTATCTTTGATTAGCCCTGTAATGTCTCCAGCAACAAAACCAGGTGCTCAAAATTCCCTACAGCTGGTGTATCAAAAACACAGCATGTGCAGGCCTAGCTCCCCATTTACAGCATCCAGGAGATTGCTTTTGTTTCTGCTAGCAACTCTAATTGGCTTAAACAATTAAAAGATTCTGGTAGTGTAGTGGTTACAAGTTGGACTGTTAACTTCAAGGTCAGCAGTTGGAAACAACCAGCTGTTCCACAGGAGAAAGATGAGGCTTTCTGCTCCTGTAAAGATTTAACAGCCTCAAAAAACCTATGTAGGGTTGCTATTAGTCAGAACTGACTCCACGGCACACCACCATCTAGTATAGCAAGGAATCCACAGGATTTATTCCTAAATTAAAATGATCAAAACAAGTTTCAGGACCCACCCACAACAACACAGCAACCAATAAAAAGGTATGAGGGTGTTTTCTTTAATTCATTAATGATTCACTTAGTTAATGACTTTTTTTAAAAATTCATTAATTCATTTTGAAAGAGGAAAATATTTTTCTCAAAAACTTAGTAAGTTAACACTTTGTCAAGCAAGGTTCATTAGATAGGACTAGGTCACATGTCAGGCTGTTTAAGTTCAGTGAGTATGTGGAGAACATATTTGGTCACTAAGTTACAAACAGTAACTTCTTGTTACTATTTCTTAAGCTATTTTCCATTCCTGTCCAGTCTTTCAATAAGGAAGTCTGGGAAAGGTAATACTGGGCAGTTTTAGCTGTTGCAATGGGATATAGGCACTAATAATAGCAGGAAAAAGTGGAAAGGAGTGGAGAATGGATTTGGAAGTGATGACCAGAAGTGTCAACAATAGTTACCACAAGTGCCTCCTCATATTTATTGAGTCTAAACAGCTTTCTATTGTGGGTTGGAACACCCCTGTCAATTTAGAGATAATCAAAGAAATTAAAAGTGGGTGTTATTGCTACATATGTGGTTGGTGCACAAGCACATGGTACACACAGAAGATACCTAATAGTGAAATATGGTTAGGTACTGGTGTGCTCTTGTGGGCTAATGCATCAGACTGCAAGGTCAGTGGTTCAAGCTCACCAGCTGTTCCTTGGAAACCCTATACAGGTTAGCTGGGTCAGGATCGACTCAAGGCACTTAACAACAACAACAACTGTGGTAGTCAAGATTTTATGTCACCTTGACTAATACAGGATTATCAGTGTTTGGGCAATTAAAAGACACTAGTGCCCCATGCTGAGATCTGCAATGATCTCAACTATTGGAAGAAAGTTTTCTCAAGAATGTTGCCCTTCCAATATATTGGACTCTTCAGTAAAGCTTACATACTTAAGCTCTGTATGGATCTTGCATCTGGATTGTCACATGATTGATGGTTCTTTGGACTTTAGCCAGTAGGCTGCTCTATTGCCTGCTGATGCTAGGATTTATTAGTAGTTTGGATCTTATCTGCTGATCTTGGATTCATTCGCCTCTGCAGTCTGACCTATTGATCTTGGATTCATCATTTCCTATAGCTACATGAATCAGGAGAAGCCTTCCATTTGACATCTGACCCATGGACTAAGGACTTGTTCACCTCTAAAACTGTGTGAATTACTTCCATAATATAAACCTCTGTGTCTGTTTATGTGTGTGTATATGCATATTGAGTCCCTGTGAGGAGCTGTAGGGTAAGCACTGGACTGTTGACAACAAAGTTGGTAGTTCAAACCTATCAGTTACTCCTCAGAAGCCATATGACATGTTGCTATGAATTGGAACCAACTTGAGACAAATGCTGTTATATGTCGTGGAGTCAGTTCCAACTTACAACAACCCTGGGTAGAGTTTCCAAGGAGTGGCTGGTGAGTTTAAACCACTGACCTTGTTGTTCAAACCAACCTTGCAGTCCAGTACATTATCCTACAATACCACACCAGGACTCTTCATATATATATATACAGTTTCACTGTTTTACATTCTCTATAGAACCCAGTCTAAGACATTTGATACTAAGAGTGATTCTAGAGAAACAAATCTTAAGGCTGAGTTTCCTAAATTGGTTTTCAAGTTTGACTAATTTTAAAAACACTGATAACTCTGTCTCAAGTAGTAAAGGGGGTGAGAGTATGACTAATCCATTCTGTGAGGTGGCAATATTTATATGCAAATATCATCACTAATAGATCTATTATTGAAGATAATTGGGGCTCTGAGTGATCCTGTGTTTGATACTTTTCTGCAATTCTGTCAGAATAAGAAGTATAGAGAAGCTATTTGACTGGTGACACAGACCAAGTGACACAGGAAGAAGTATTTTAGTCTCCAAAAGAACTGCTTGAGTTTTCTAATATGTAAAAACAGAAACGTGGAGAATATGTGTGGGAATGGTTATTAAAAGTGAGAGATAATGGTGCAAAGCATATAAAATTGGATTAATTTATATTTATTGATATGGGCCCACTAGCACAGATTCTTCATTCAATAGTTCAGCTAGGGAGGTTAGGAAAGTTTCTAATAGCTTATGTGGTTGGTCCACTGAAGCCTAGATAGTGTGGTGGCCTACAATTAATACCAGACCTATGTTGGTATGCAGTAGAAGGTTAGTGAAATTTACATGTACCAATGGAATTAACAGAATAGACAGTAAAACACATAGACTCAGATTAAGAAAATACCAGTGAAAGCATATTGCTAGGAATTAATCAGAATTCTGATATTAGTATCCATTCACAGGTTTAAGAAGAGGTAATCAATTAGTTAATATATTTGTTATATGATATATAACATTCTTACATTTTTCTCTTGCATTGTTTAAAAATATTTAGTGATTAAACATGAAAATGGGTCTTCTTACAATTACATAACTCAGTCGAGCATCAAATGGCAAGAATTTTTAATGATTTTGAAAACCAATTAGAATTTTCACAACATTCTAAAATAAATCTCTATTTGAGAAATGAACATAATCCCGTCACACTGTGCATAGAATTGAGCACAAAACTACATAGTTGGCATTAGACTTCTTCCTTTTGATTGACCACAAGTTACTCTTTCTGCACTAATCCCACCTTTTTAAAAGCCAAGGACGAATAAGTAAGCACTTGACCTCAAGGTTGAGTTGAACTGCGAGGTCAGCGGTTCAACCTTATCAGCCATTCCTATATAGCGTCACTATGCATCCACAACACTTAACAACAACATTTACTTATCTATACATTCATTTAACAGTACTATGCATAACATAGTGTTGAAAATACTTTAGCTTTTCTAAGCTCAATAGCAAGATTCAGAGTCTTTTCTGATATCCATTTTTGCTTTTTATTCCTTTACTGCCTTTTTAATGGCCTTGTGATTACAGAGGGTTAACTTCTGAAGGAATATTGAGGTAGAACAAGATAAGCTTCTGAGAATTGGATATGAACTTTAGGAGAGCAAAAATGATTTAGGATGCTGCTGAAATTTTTGACTTGATAATTTGAATGCTGAGCTGTTGGGCTAAGCTAGCCCATGAAGACAGCAGTTTAGGAGACTAGTTAGATTATGAAGCTTCTAAGACATTCATGCTGTGATGTCCTCTTATTCCCAGTGTCTCCTCCTTCTTTACCTCGGTTTATAATCTCTGTCCATCTATATATTCCGGTCACACATTTTCCCAAATATTTGTCCATTAAAATCCAGCTCCAAAATTATTTCTTCCAGAAGCTTTTCAAAAATATTTTACATTTTACCTTTTGAGAATAAATAACTGTTCCTTAATTTAAAATAGATTGATTTTTATTTCTTTATTTTGTTGTTGTTATTATTATGTGCCATTGAATCTTTTCTGACACATAGCAACGCTGGATAGGGTGTCTGAGGAGTGGCTGGTGAGTTTGAACTGTCAACCTTGCAGTTCAAATGACTTTGTGGTTTAGTGCTTACCCTACAGTGATATACCAGGACTCTCCTTTATTTATTTATTTTGTTGTTGTTGTTGTTA
>NW_006408726.1:2439063-2446190 GCF_000296735.1 Chrysochloris asiatica
TCAACCTTGCAGTTCAAATGACTTTGTGGTTTAGTGCTTACCCTACAGTGATATACCAGGACTCTCCTTTATTTATTTATTTTGTTGTTGTTGTTAAGTGCCGTCGAGTCGGTTCCGACCCATAGCGACCCTGTACAGGGTTTCTGAGGGTTTAAATCTTTACGGGAGTAGAAAGCCTCATCTTTCTCCCCACAGAGCGGCTGGTAGTTTCTAACCGCTGACCTTAAGGTTTGCAGCCCGATTCGTAACCACTATGCTACCAGAGCTCCTTTATTTATTTTTATTCAATAACTATCCATTCAACAAAGATTTAAGATTGTTTGGCCACAAACGCATTTTTAGAAACTACAGAGAGAATGGGTACGTCAACCAGTGTGATCAATGCCTGTATTGAACTTTCATTATACCCAAAGGCAAGACAAGACTGTCAAGAAATAAGTGGAAAAAGGAACCTCAGATAGTGTCAAGTGCTAGACAGTATAGGAATCATGGCATTGTGAAGCAGAGTGTCTAATAATAAAGGTACACCTTTATCATATGGTCAGACAAAGGCTTTCTGATAAATTTAGGTATACAACAAATGCAAATTGTTCAGAAACACAAAGATATGATGATGTGGAAGTGTAGGTAAAAAGAAAGTGTAGACTCATTGACTGTGAAAAAATTTGACCTCTATATGGAATGGAGCTCTGGTAGCGTAGTGGTTACGAATCGGGCTGCGAACCTTAAGGTCAGTGGTTCGAAACTACCAGCCGCTCCGCGGGAGAAAGATGAGGCTTTCTACTCCCGTAAGGATTTACACCCTCGGAAACCCTGTACAGGGTCGCTATGGGTCGGAATCGACTCGATGGCACTTAACAACAACAACAACATATGGAATGGTATACAGGAGAGAAAGGCTGAAGTGTGATCTTTGAGGGCAGGAATAATGGCAAGAAATGAAGTCACAGAAAGGGCTTGGGGCAATAGTTCCTAATCCCTTGTGAATTATGCAATGAAAGGAATCTGGATTTCATTCCTAAAGGTTGAGAAAAACAATTTCTAATTAATGTCTTTAACATCCTAAAGGCATGTATGATTTTTTTTTTTTTTTTTTTTTTAAGGCATGTATGATTTTAAAGGCAGTTGAGTACTTTATTTCTACTAAGTGCTTAGAACATGTTATTAATGATAATGCTGTTGTTATCTGCCATCTAGTTCTCCCCCAACTCATGGTAACCCCATGAACAATGGAACAAAATACTGTTTGATTCTGCACGCTCTCCATAATCAGTTATGGATTGGACCTTTGTGATACATAGGGTTTTTATTGTTATTGTTGTTGTTTGAGGCATTTCAGTTTTTATTTTTGTTTGTTTGTTGTTTTCTTTAATATTTTATTGTGAATTATGTGATAGTTTACATGGGAAAACATTAGTTTTACATTCATCCTATCCTATATCATTTCATTGACATGGTTACAATCCCCTCCATGCATCATCAACCAATCAAAGGGTATGCACTACAAACCTGCCACCCCCCCTTCCCCCGGTCGTCAGCAAACAGCCCTTCCCCATCTCTGTGCCTAAAGTCCCCAACTGCTACATCTCTCCACATCATCATCTCTGCCTCCATCTCCGTCATCACTGCTTCTCTGGATAGGGTCCTGCTCTCCGCTCTTCTCCCTTGATGGTCCTAGGGACGTCCACTCCTAGACTGAAAAGTTTATCACTCCCTTCCTTTCTACAAAACATCTACCTTTACATTTCCAACCCTCACAATCAGTCCTGATAACAATTATTCACTATTGTATCACAAGAGACCCGTCTGCATTTCATTTCATCAGCCCTGCCTAGACACATTGGATACTACTCAGTGGAGATTCTACCTTCCTTCACGCCCTCTGAATCTAGGTTCCCTCTTGAAAGCTTGTAAGCCAGTCATTTCTTGCCTTTGTAGCCCCCCCCATTTTGGGTATCCAATGTCCAAGTTGCCCATCCCTGTCTACTCTGTGTATGGAGGGGGTGGGAATGATCTTTGCTCTAAAGATTTGTTCCCTCTTTTGAGCTACTGCATCCATAGGCGAAAGTCAGGTTCATCAAATTGTATCAGACTACTCTTTTTTACCTCTTCTTTCTTCTTCCAGTTGAGCTCTGATCATCCAGTCATTGAAACCAGGTAAAATGGGTATTATCTGCAAGTGTGGGTGTTCTTGTGCATATATCATCTCTTCTTATCAGCTGGACACTTCACTCTCCACTCTAGTCCTCTGTGGCTATGTCTTGCCACACTGCTGGCCAACCAGGCCTCCACCTGTGTTCACGGGAGTCTATTGAACATTGTATGGCTTAACTTGCAGCTTCATTGCTGTTTTTTCCTCACTTCCCCTTATCGGTGATGAACGTGGTCACCAATCAAAGTGTGTATTCCCATTGAGTGTTAATCTTGGAAGGAGGTTTGCACTGAGGAGACCCAACCACTTGCCTTGATGTCTCCTGGGCAAGCAACTTGCTTGTTCTTGTAATAACAGTCGATCTGCCTATATTGTTTTGTATTTTTCCTGTAGGTCTTTCTTTCAAGAAGTATCTTCTGTTCGTCTAGCCGCTCCAGGCTGCTCTGTTCCTCCTTTCAAGTGGAAATGTCCCATCTCTGAAGATCTGGATATGGTTCAGGCTTCTACCTATAGTCTTGTGTAATTCAGAGGTTCTGCAGGAAACCTCCTTCACTGGGCACGTTGTAGCCCCATTTTAGGTATTCCAATCAGTTATAGGCAGAAGACAGACTTACAAACTTTCTATGGTGATGTTCTGGCTAATCTTTTCTCCCTCCGTCCAGTGTCTATTTTATGATATAACGCACGGAAACCAAGATTCAAAAGACAGCCAAGCACCTTAACATTATTTTCCCCATTTCCCCATTCCAACCATGTCTCAATCCCTGTATCCCAGAGCCCTGTAGTTCCAAGGTTGTGCATACATCATTCTTTACCTCTGTCCCACTTAGTCCATGCAGACCTGTCTAATTGTTCTCCCATCTGCTTTGTTTTTCTATTCCCCTCTCCCTTCTTGTATATTGCCCCTCTCCCCAGCACCTAAACTATCCTGTGTCTATTCCCTGCCCTGTGCTCCACATTCCCCTCCCTCCCCTCACCCCATCCCCACATCCCAGGATCCAGCAAAGAATCCTTCCCACTCCCCTTTAGTATGGAATCTTTTTTTTAAGTCTTTTACAGTAGTGGTCTTATGCAGTATTTCTCCATTTGAGACTGACTAATTTCACTCAACATAATGTCCTCAAGGTTAATCCAGATCCATAGTTTTTAATTGGCTGGATTTTAGGAGATAGTCAGATCTTTCTTTGTAGTCAGTCTTAGTCTGAAAGCTCCTTTGTAGCCTGTTCAGCATCATAGCAACATGCAAGCTTCCACTGACAGATGGGTGGCAGTTGTTTACTAGGTATTCTGACTGGGGCTCGAACCCATGTTTCCCACATAGAAGGTAGGAATTCTACCACTGAACCATCATTGCTCGCTAATAATGATAATTCCAAAAACAAACTGTCATTGAGTCAATTGAGTCAATTTCAATTCACAGTGACCTGGTGTATGACTTCTGAGGCTGTAGATCTTTACAGGAACAAAACATCTCATCTTTCTCTCATAGAGAGGCTGGTGGATTTGAAGTGACAACCTCATGGTTAGCACTCCAGTTCTTATCCTACCTACAATGCCACTAGAGCTCCTACATAATGATAATGTTGTTGTTGTCAAGTGCCACTGAGTTGGTTCCATCATTTATACATATCCTGAATCAGAACTTTGCATATACCCTAGCTATATCATCCCAGAATCTTCCAAACTCTAAAAGTTGTTATCACCTTATTTTATGTATAAATGAAAATGAGACTGAGATATGTTAAGTGATTCACCTAGCTGTGATCAGGACACAATCCAGCCCTAATCAGGTGCACACTGGAATCATATGTGCAGTGACACAGATAGTAATCTGGGTGTTATTTCTGAACCTAGGCTGAGTCACCTTGGCCCAGTGCTGCTTCTTGGGCACCAGGCCCTTGACTCTTTGTGTCATTCAAGGGTAATTAGGGAAATAATGAATTCTTATGTTTAGCAAGATAATGCCATTTTCTAAAAGAAATAATGGATATATGGAATAAACTATTGAACAAAGAGAATCCACTGGGACATGTGAAATTAAAATTTTGCCAGAAGGTCAAAATTAATTATGGAAACATTGGAGTAACAGAGAATTTTACAAAGAGAAAATTGAGAAAACAAAATTGCATGAGTTTAGTGAGTAAAAATGGTAAGCCTCTTAAAATGCTTCAGTGGTGTGGCACTGTACGTTAATGCACTGGACTACAAGGTCAGTTTGAACCACAAGGATGGCAGTTCAAACTCACCAGCTGCTCCTTGGAATCTCTATACAGGATCACTATGAGTCAGAATTTACTCAATTGCACTTTTAACAACAAAATGCTTTAGTGCTGTTTATTATTATTATGTAAATAAATACATCTCTAAATAAAATTCCCAAAATATGTAAAAGAGAATAATGTTAAATCCCATCAGAACACACACAAGTGAATTATTGAATAGCTTATTGCATTTCCTTTACTATATCTTCATATGTGTGCAGTTATTGCTCTAGGTATAAAATCTTGTTCCTTAATTTATTTATATTTGTATTTTATAACTTATTACACACATTACAGCACAAGATAGACTCTGTCTGAAACCACGTTACTTATTTTTGAATCATGGCTCTACTTTCGCCTAGCAATATGACCCAGTGTAAATAAAGATAATAATAGCTCCCTTATATGACTGTTGTAATTAATCACTGTTTAGTTGTCCCAGACTCATGAAACCCCATGCATAATTGAATGAAATGTTGCCTATTCCTGCATCATTCCCATGGTCAGTTTCAGACTGGACAATGTTCCTTTGGGAAAACATAGGGCTTTAATTACCTAATTTTCAGAAGTAGCTTATCAGGACTTTTGTTTTTCCTAAACTGTCATAGTCCAAAAACTTCACTGATATCTGACACACAAATTCCCACTAACCCGACAGGTGGTGACTGCACATAGGGCACATTGGCAGTGAGTGCTGAATGAATAGCCACTTATAATAGTAATTGTTATTGTTATTATGAGTTTTAAATTTTTTATTTTATGAGTTTTAAAATTAAATAATTATGGCGAGTTTAGAATTTTTTAAAAATTGTTATTGTTATTATGAATTTTAAATAAAAAATATGAGTTTAAATTTTTAATATTATGAGTTTTAAGATATTAAAATTATCTTAAGGGTTCTGATATAAGAAATATGTTCTTGGCAATGTCTTTAAAAATGATTATAAAAATTTGAATGGCAATATTTTTATTCCATCAAAATAAGCAGGTACTGTCACTACTTACTGTTCTGTTCTTGTCAACCCAAGGTTTCCTACTGCAAACTCCAGTAACTTCAACAAGTGATGTTTCTCTGGGCTCTAGAGTATGTACAGAGTGCCCAAGGTGATCCACAGTGCTGTGAAGTTAACACCAATGAGAACAGCCATTGATCAGTGATAGAGTGGTGGAAGTGGCAATGTGGTGGTGGTGGTTATGTGCCGTAGAGTCGGTTCCCACTCATAGAGACTCTGCATAGGGTTTCCAAGACTGTATATCTTTATGGGAGCAGAAAGCTTCATCTTTCTCCCGTGGAACTGCTGGTAGTTTCAAACTGCCAACCTTGAGGTTAGCAGCCCAACTTGTAACCACTAGCTTCCAGTGCTCCTTTGTGACAGCACAAATGAAAGAAAAATACCTTATTCCTGGCCATTGGGTGAAACAACTCTCAATTTGCTCTGTACAGGTTATAAGAGGTTCCCAGAAGTAGTGACCTATACAACAATCATAATTATCTTTTACTGGCTTTCTTTTCTTGTCTGTCTCACTTCACTGCTGCACTTTCTGTGCTTCCTGTGTTAACTACTAAAATAAACAATATTTACTAATCCATGTCTGAGGATTTGCTTCTGAGGAAGCCCAATGTAGGATAAATGCAACTGATAGTTAATAAGTATATTTTTGTTTTATCACATTCATTTGAAACATATGTTATATTGACCAAATGGAATTAATCTGAAGGATATTATTAATTTACCAGTTCACATTGTTGAATATTATGTTACTTGAAAATTTTGTTTTTGTTGTTGTTGTTGTTATGTGCCATAGAGTCGGTTCCAACTTATAGCGACTCTGCATAGGGTTTCCAAGGCTGTATATCTTTATGGGAACAGAAAGTCTCATCTTTCTCCCACAGAACAGCTGGTAGTTTTGAACTGCTGAACGTGCAGCTCACAGCCTCATTTGTAACAACTATGCTACTTTTAGTATTAAAAATATTGCAATAAATTTATTTTTATGTAATTTTTTTAAAACTCCAGGATGGTTTTTACATTAAATTCTATGTTAGGAAATTACTTGGTCAAAAAAAATATAAGCTCCTATATATTTCAACTACCTATTACCAAACTGATTTTCAGGAAGGATTCATTATTCACAATTGTCATTGCTGATGTTGTTGTTAAGTGCTTTCAAGTCAGTTTCATCTCATAGTGACCATCTGCACAATAGAACAAAATGCTGTCCAGTCCTCCATCATCCTCACAATTGTTATGTTTGAGTCCAGTGATGCTGTCAAACTGTCAATTCATCTCTTTATAGGTATTCCTCTTTTTCACTGACTTCCGCCCACACCCCCCATTTTACCAAGCATGATGTCTTCAACAGTGACTGGTATCTTCTGATAATATGTCCAAAGTATGAGACATGAAGTCTTGTCATCCTGGCTTCTCCAAGTCCATAGTTAAGATAGTTAGGATTTTGTGACAACTTGACTGGGCTAGGATTCCTAGTGGTTTGGCGGTTGAGAGGTGGTTATCCTCATGGTGAAATCTAATACAGCATAGTTAACTCTATGAAGATTGGCTCTGAGCAGCCAATCAATTGAAAAGATATTTCCTCGGTGGTATGGCCTGTTTGCAATGTAATGAACGCTCCAGAAAATCTTGCTCTATTTTAACTCTGGGGTTCTCCAACTCTATATATGTATATATAGATATATACACATACACACAAAC
>NW_006408726.1:2447300-2453788 GCF_000296735.1 Chrysochloris asiatica
ATATATATATATATATATATATATATATAAAGTTTCACATGTTTTGTTTATCTACAGAACCCAACCTAACACATGAGTTACCAAGAGAGTTGGGTTCTAGAGAAATAATATAACAAGGAAGAGGTTTCTGAATTTGTTGTCAAGTTTGACTAATTTTATATGCGTTAACTCTGCATCCACTGGTAAAGAAAGATGGCAGGGTGGCAGCATGTTTGATCTCCACTTCATAGGAATTGTCCTTAGTTGATTTTGAGTTTTACTTTCTTTCCTCCTGTGAAGTTAGAAGAAGTCAGACATGATCCTCATATGGTTTTTGCAGTTGATATTAGGAGTGGAATTCATTGCAGGACCTCCAGATTCTTGGAAATAATGAGATTTTCTAAGAGAAAGAAGCAATGGGAAGTGAAACTTGATGGTTAATTTGGATTTTGTTATTTGAAATGGCTGAAAGGAATGTAAGAGATAAAATGTTTCAGCTGAACGAAGAAAAGCCTGTTATGAAGTTATCTAAAGCAGATGTCATGCTGGTTAAACAGGATGGCTGAAAGAGGGCCATTGTCTATTGGAACCACTCTGCCAGATGTCCAATATCATATGCATATGATGGGGGGGGGGTAGCCCAAGGGTGGAGAAGTAAAGATTGTACTTGAGTGTTTATAAAAGATTTATGTATCTGACTGACTTATGAATATTGCTTTACCCTGCTTACTATTGTAAAATAGACATACATGTATGATGGAAATGAATACTGGTAGATATGGCTGTAGAGCAACTGTAAGCCCAACTTCAGCTTATACTTTATTGGGCTTTCTAAAAGGGGAGTTAGAATAAGTCTTTGTAGTGTATGGGATTTAGGTGTAATCCTTAGCCTCACACAGAACTTTCCTAGTTGGGACATTTGCATTTAAAAAGAAATGCAAACCAATCCAGAACTTCTGAGCAAACAGGAGATTCATGACTGAAAGATTACCTGTGTGTGGTGGGGGAGGGGATTGGGGGGCAATAGACTGGCTTTTTGTGTTTCAAACAATCTTTTGCCTTTGAAATATTATGCCATCAAGGCAAGAAAACTCTGCCCATCAGAGAAAATCTCCTTTTAGGACTGAAAGATAAAGAAAGTCAGAAAGCAGTAGCTACTATGGTCACTGGTGACCAACTTTGTGTACTAGTGAATGGAAGTGGGAAAAATGCAGCTATGAAGAGACAGGCTGGATTTGGACATGTTCAATTGACACCTGTTGACCATGAGATGAAAGAAACTAGAGGAAGGGCTGGCTGATCTAAGTTTAGGGAAGTATGTGAACTCTCAAACTTGTAGCTGAAACCCATTTGACCTAGCTTGAATGGCTAGGTCTGAGCTGACCAAAATTTGATCTGATGAAGATACAGATGTTTGATACTGTGACCAAGTGTAAATTGCAACAATTTGATGGACTGGACTTTTACTTATGCATACATTTGCTGAAAATTCCAAATGGAATGGAAGATTCCTAAGATGAAGGAACACTCTTGTCTCCTCAGTGTGAGTTGATAGGAACGATCAATTTAGATATTGGCTATCAAAAATGGGGGGGGGTGGCTCTAAAAGCATGAAGTGACTGACTAAGAGCTTTCATGGATGCATGTACTTAGTTTCAGAATCCCCATTGAATAATTTTCCTCTTTTCCAGATGGGTCTGGTGAAAGGGCATGGGAGATGATGCTGATAGGATTTTATGATTCAATTTTGAGTAATTGTTAGCAGGATTCATTGTAATTGCCAAAACTGCAATTGTAGAAGTTATGTAACTGAAAATGGGGAATAGTTCATCTTCATTTCAGAAACAGATGATCCTAGGACTATCAAGAAGGAAGAGCATAAGTGGAGCCATGAGCTCCCCACCTGAAAAAGTGGAGACAACAGTTATGGTGGCAGAGGCAGTGAGATGGAGAGACAGAACAGTTGCAGGCAGGTTCTATGCCCATGGACTGAGAAAGGCTGTGTACCAATGGGCAAGAGGCTGTATTGAAGAATGTGCCCGAGGACATTTAAATGAATGTATATTTTAAACTTTGTTTTGGTTTGTAGGTGTGCATCAAATACCTTTTCTTTGTTCATTTGTTAAATATAATATGTAAATTGAGCTGGTGTGTTTTCAGTTTTAGTTATATCATGTTAGACACATATATGACTAAAATTTTATTTATTTAGATATGGTTTATAGATACCAAGTTGACAAAGTATGGACTCTGATAGGGTTTTGTGTCAACACGAGTGGGCTAGGATCCGCAGTGGTTTGGCAGTTGAGAAGTGCTTGTTCCTATGATGAACTCTAATACAGCATAGTCAACTCTATGGTTATTGACTATGAGAAGCTAATCAGTTATTAGGATGTTTCTTTGGTGCTTTGACCTACTCCCAATATAATGTACTTTGGACATATTGTCCGGAGGAAACAGTCGTTGGAGAAGGATGTCATGCTGGGTAAGGTGGAGGGTCAGAGAAAAAGAGGAAGACCCCTAATGAGATGGATTGGCCAGGTGGCATCATTGATGGACTCAAGTGTGGCAGTGGTAGTGAGGTTGGCCCAGGATTGGACATTGTTTCATTCTGCTGTGCATGGGGTTGCTATGAGTCGGTTCCGACTCGATGGCCCCTGACAACAACAACAACAACAATATAATGTACACACAGGAAAAGCTTGCTTTGTTTCTCTGCTGGGGACCTGGGACTCTAGAATTATGAGCCATTTCCTTGATATAAACTTCTTTATATATATATACAGATATAAGTTTCACTGGTTTTGAAACTTAGAAAAACCAGCCTAAGACAAATGGCAATTTCAGTAATCTTCACAACACCATAATTCAAATGCACTGATTCTTCCAAAGTTTTCTTTATTCATTGTCCAACTTTGACATGCAATGAGACAATTGAAAATACCGTGATTTGGATCAGGTGTACCTTTGTCCTCAAAATAACCTCTTTACTCTTTAATATTTTGAAGAGGTAGTTTGCAGCAGATCTGTCTAGGGCAATAAACATATTGGGTGATTTCTTGACTGCTGCTTCTATGAGTGTTGATTGTGAATGCCAGCAAAATGAAATCCTTGACAACTCAATCTTTTTTCCATTTATCATGCTATTTATTGATCCAACTGTGAGGATTTTTGTTTTCTTTATAGTTAGGTGCATCTATACTGAAGACTGTAATCTTTGATCTTCAACAGAAAATACTTTAAGTTCTCTTTACTTCCAACAAGCAAGGTTGTGACATCTGCATATTGCGTGTTGTTAATAAATCTTCACCCAATCCTAAGGCCATATTTTTCTTAATATAATCCAGCTTCTCAGAATATTTCTCAGTATAGACTTTGAATATGTATGATGAAAATATACAGCAATGGCATGCCTCTCTTCATTTTAAGTCACTCGGTATCCCATTTTTATTTTCTAACAAGTGCCTCTTGATCTACATTCAGTTTCCTCATCAGCAGAAATAAGTGTCTGGGATTCCCATGCTTCACAGTGTTATCCATGGTATGTTATGATCCACACAGACAAATGACTCCTTAAAGTAAAAAAAAACAAAAAAACAAAAAAAAACAAGTAAAAATCTTTCTAGTATTCTCTGCTTTCAGCCAACATTCATCTGATATCATCAATGTCATCATTCCACAACCCTTTTTGAATCTAACTTGAATTTCTGGAAGCTCCCTATTGATGTATAGTTACAACTCTTTTTAAATTCAAGCTCACCAGGGTCACTATGAGTTGGAACTGACTCAATAGCAAAATAACAATAACAATAACAAATTTTTATTTCATGATATTATTTGATTATTTCTACATTCTTTGTGGTCACATTTCTTTGTAATGGACACAAATATTTATCTTTTTCAATTGATTGGCCAGATAGCTGTCCTCCAAATCTGTTAGCATAGATGAGTAAGCCCAGTCAGCACTGCATCAATTTGTTTAAGTATTTCAATTTGTATTCAGTCTATCCCTAGATCCTTGTTTTCCTTCCATGCCTCCAGTAAAGCATGGATTTCTTCTGTCAGTACTATTTGTTCTTGATCACAGGGTTCCTTTTAAAATGATTGAATATTGACCAATTATTTTTCATTTAGTGACTCTTTCACATTCCAGTCACCATAATTATCAATGTATCTTGATTGCTTGTTTGATCAATTTGAATGGAAGAAGTTGGTAGAATTCTTCAGTTTCATGATCATTGTCTTTAGTGACTTTTGCATAAATTTGAATAACAGTGGTATTCATTGGTCCTCCTTGTAGGAGAATAGATAATATTGGATCACAGATAGCATTGTACTTCAAGATAAATCTTGAAAATGTTCTTTTTGTCGATGAGCATAATGCCATTCCTCTTCAATTTAATCATCTGATTGTCTGATTGAAAATTGACAATACCAACCCGTTTTAGCTCACTCATTCCTAGTATGTCACTCTTCATGTGTTCAATTTCACCTTTGATTTCTTCCAATTTTTCAAGATCTAAATTACGTCATTCCATGTTCTGATAATTAATAGATGTTTACAACTGTTTTTTTACATTTTATATTGTAGCTCATTAACAAATAAAGATACTGGATATTTTCTTTATCCACATCATTAAGGTGTCCTCTATTTTTAAGGAAATAGCTCTTCTCCAGCTGTATTTCAGCTGACTTCCAAAAAGAGGGGCTCTTCTTCCAGCATTATATTGGACAGTGATCCACTGCTATTCATAAGATTATCAGTGACTAACCATTCTGAAGTGTTCAGCCTCTCCTTCTTCCTAGTCTGTCTTAATCTGGAAGCTCTGTTGAAACCTGTCTACCACAGATGAACCTGCTAGTGTTTCAACTACATAGCAAAATTTCAACATCACAGAAAGACAAAAGTAAACATAGCATGACACATTGATAGACATTTGGTAGACTATCACCATCAGTAATGCTTATTGCAAAATTTCATTGTGTTTGATTTTGTTATGTGCTGTTGAATCACCTCCAATTGGTAGAAACCTTATACATAACAGAATAAAGCATAGTTCTATCCCGTATCATTGTCACACATTCCTGTATGTCCAGGTTCTTCATTGTGGCTGTTGTTTCAGTTCTTCTAAACAACGTTCTCCCATACTCTTGTTGTTTCCTCTACTGTGCTAAACATTGTATCCTCCTCTAGTGATTGATCTGTACAAATTATTTGGGCAATGTTTCATTATGATTCATATGGTTTTCATTTTTTTTTTCTGAAACAAATCATCAAGCCTTTCCTTCTAATCTTAGTTTGGAAACTCTGCTGAAACTAGTCCATGATGGTGATCCTGCTTGTATTTGAAATACTGGTGGAATACAGTCCAACATCATAACAAAAACTCCCCCACAGTATGGGAAATTGACAGATGGGTGATGGTCATTTTACTTAATCCATGCTAATTAAAAAAAAAAAAATCATTTCCTAGCATTAATTCTTATTTTAGGAGATCAAATAGCATAGAGATTAGGAGCACTGTCTTTGGAGCCTGTGGCTTACATTATAGTACCACCTTAGTCTACTTTACCACTCACTAAATTTAACATGTGTTTCTTCCTGTAACAGCTTTGGAATATTCGACATTACCACTCTTCCAGGAGTTGCCATTCTCCCTTCTCACATCTGAATTCACATAGGATAGTATCCATGTTTATGAGTAGCATTTATAACATATAGCCACCTAGAGAGAATAACAATAATTGCCATCACTAAATTGCAGATAACTTAAATACTGATTGCTTAACATGGAGTAGACATGTAATCCATATTTAAGGAAATTAAAATGTTCAGACAAATATTATGAGGAATAAGATTAATTATGATGGTATCACTATGTATAATGAGCCCTGTTGTGGCACTATGGGTTAATGCACTGGACCGCAAGGTCAGTTTGAACCAAAAGGTCAGCAGTTCAAGCTCACTAGTTGCTCCTTCCAGGGTCATTATAGTGGAATTGACTTAACAACAAACACACACACATATATATATGCTGATGTTCTCAGGTGCCATCAAGTTGGAACCGACTCATAGCGACCCCATGCACAGCAGACCGAAACAATACCCAATCCTGGGCCAACCTGACTACTGCTGCCACCTGGCCAATCCATCTTGTTGGGGGGGGGTCTTCCTTTTTTTCTCCGACCCTCCATCTTACCAAGCATGATATCCTTCTCCAGCAACTGTTCCCTCCTGACAATATGTCCAAACTATGAGAGATGAAGGTTAGCAGTCTTGGCCTCTAAGGAGCACTCTGGCTGCACTTCTTCCAAAAAAGAGCTATTGGTTCTTTTGGCAGTCCATGGCACTTTCAACATTCTCCTCCAACACCATAATTCAAAGGCATCAGTTCTTCTACAATCTTCCTTAATCACTGACCAGCTTTTGCATCCATATGAGGTTATTGAAAATACCATGGCTTGGGTCAGGTGCACCTTAGTCCTCAAGCTGACATCTTTGTTTTTCA
>NW_006408726.1:2464653-2471114 GCF_000296735.1 Chrysochloris asiatica
AGAAAGATGAGGCTTTCTACTCCCGTAAAGATTTACACCCTCGGAAACCCTGTACAGGGTCGCTATGGGTCGGACCCGACTCGATGGCACTCAACAACAACAACATATATATATATATAGTAGTTGTAGTAATAAAATTATCAGGCGCTCCTCTTATCTCCCTATACATGGTCACTATGTATTGGAACCCACTCGATATAAAAGAGTATATAAAAGAGATGGAGTTTTCCTGGATTTCCCAGAACATATACTACATCATGTGTACAGATGTCCATTATATCAAAGTGGACAGTAGGAGTCCTTCAGCATATGCAGTAAATTTGTTAGCTATCAACTGAAGAAAGTTCTTAAAATATGGTACAAAAATAAATGTAAATAAATAAATGTTTCTTTCTATATAGGAACAGTTGATGTTTAATCTTCCCAACTCCATCCTCCCTGTTCAGGCACACTGTTATGACAAACTATAAATTGGTTGCTCTTGAGACACTCGATTTCATGGCCTAATAAAACAACCATATTCATGTGTGAACCAGTTATCCATCTCTGTTCTTGGATTCCATTATACATTAGACACATTCTAGTAATATTGATAACATTTCCCTCCCTCCTGAGAAATGCCAAATAAAGCAAACCTGCTTTCTGCAATATTCTTCCCCAAATTATAGGATATCTTCCTTTTACCTGTAAGAATAATATTGTAAAACATATAAACTTTATTAATTTAAACACATTTCAAGTTTTCATGGAGTAACTTCACTTTTTCCAATTCAAGCAAGGGAATGACTGCTTTTTTTTTTTTTTTTCTTTTCTTTTTCCCCTTTAGACTGGAACCAAAGGCAAGAAGTGTTGCAATGAATTTCAGAGTGGGGGGCATGAGTGTACACGTCCATTTATCCTAAAGTGTAAGTTTTGTATGTTAAAATTTGTTCAAATTTCACTTCCTACAGAATTATCTTACACTATCTAAAGCATGTTCTATATATTTTATTCTCAACACAGACCAATCTTTTTAACCTCACATAACTGTCCAGAGATTATTAAATTACTTATTTTCTTATTTCACTTCTCCACCTTCAAATAAAGTGGGAAACTGTCAAGAAGGAATGTCAACAAATTTTCTAGGCTCTACACTTGCCTATTCTAACAAAACTCTAGTTTCTGAAGGAAGTTAGATTAAAGAACGGTTGAGAATGAAGGAAAAGAGAGGCATATATCAATACAATGAAAAAATATATACTATTGTCCAGTGCATTAATCAAGTGACATAATTACTTTAAAGCTAATTCACCACTTTTCTTACTAACTTGAGGGTGAAAAGAAATTATTTATAATATGGCCTCTGCTATTCACCATGAGATGTAGGATAATTGACACTCTGATCCACTTTATTCAGAAAAACAAAACTAAGACAGGTAAATAGTAATTTTATTGAGTTTCAATTGTGGAATTATAAATAAAAATATCATACACCATTGATAAATATTTAAGAATTTAATAAATCATCATAAAATTCCAAAAATGATAATAATTCATGTGAGTAACAGAAGAAGCAAGAGTCAGGAATAGGAGGAGGCTATAAAGCAGGATATGAAAAAAGTGGTTAATTACCTCCATGAACTACCTTTTTTAGTCATGAGGCTAAAAATACAATATGGTTACATTTCCTTGGGTATGTGACTTGTATCCAATATATATGTATATTCTGGCTAAACTCCCTTGCATTTTGCTAGATCTAGATCCTGAATGTAAGTTGTATAATATAGTCTCTATTCTTTGGACTTGATCCTATAGTCCACTGTTTTTCCCACTGATTTTGTGTTGTCAATAGTTTCCATAGCCCATGAGCCAACAGCCTGCTTTCTAATTTGGCAATTTTGGGTTCCTCAGACCCAGCACCTACAGGAGTTAGGAGAAGATTGCAGCCTAACCTATGACCTATAGACTTGGGAATTGACAGCCTCTAAAACATGTGCTCCACTCCCTTGGAATAAATATGTCTTAGTTACATGTCATGGAGTCAGTTCTGAGTCATAGTGACCCTCTGTAGGGTTTCAGAATCTTTCAATCACCAGCTACTCCTTGAAAACCCTATGTGGTTTTGAGTTATGAGTTAGAACCTACTGGACAGCATTTAACAATAACAATATAGTTTCTAACTCATAACAACCATTTTTTAATCTTTGCTGAAGCAGAGAGGCTCAACTTTCTTCCTTGGATTGGCTGGCCAGCTCAAACAGCTGACCTTGTAGTTCAAAGTCCAGTGGTTATCAAATGGAATCACCACACTCCCACGTGTATACACACACACACACACACACACATACACACACACACATATATATATTTGTTGTTGTTGTTGTTGTTGTCAGGTGCCATCAAGTCGGAACCGACTCATAGCAACCCCATGCACAGCAAAATGAAACAATGTCCGATCCTGGGCTAACCCCACCACCGCTGCCACACTTGACACCATGAATGATGCCACCTGGCTGATCCATCTCGTTGGGGGGTCTTCCTCTTTTTCTCTGACCCTCCATCTTACCCAGCATGACATCCTTCTCCTGCGACTGTTCTCTCCTGACAATATGTTCAAAGTATGAGAGACGATGCTTAGCCATCCTGGCCACCAAGGAGCACTCTGACTGCACTTCTTCCAAAACAGATCTATTGGTTCTTTTGGCAGTTCACTGCACTTTTAGTATTCTTCTCCAACAACACAACTCAAAGACATCAATTCTTCTACAGTCTTCCTTATTCACTGTCCAGCTTTCGCATCCATATGAGGTAGTTGAAAATACCATGGCTTGGGTCAGGCGCACCTTAGTCCTCAAGCTGACATCTTTGCTCTTCAACACTTTAAAAAGTTCCTGTGCAGCAGATTTGCCGAATGCAATATGCTGTCTGATCTCTTGACTGCTGCTTCCATGACTGTTGATAGTTGATCCAAGAAGAATGAAGTCCTTGACAACTTCAATCTTTTCTCCATTGATAAAAATGTTGTTTATTGGTCCACTGGTGAGGATTTTTGTTTTCTGACATTCAGATGCAACCCATACCAAAGGCTGTGTTCTTTGATCTTCATTAGTTAATGTTTCAAGTCCTCTTCACTTTCAGCAATCAAGGTTGTATCATCTGCATATCACAGGTTGTTAAAGAGTCTTCCTCCAATCCTGACACCACATTTTTCTTCATAGAACCCGGCTTCTCATATTATTTGCTCAGCATACAGGTTGAATAAGTATGGTGAAAGAACACAACCTTGTCGCACACCTTTCACAATTTTAAAATATTCAGTGTTCCCATGCTCTGTTTGAACAACTGCTTCTTGGTCCAGGTACAGATTCCTCAGAAGTACAATTAAGTGTTCTGGACTACTCATACTTCGGAATGTTGTCCATAGCTTATCATGATCCACACACTCGAAAGCCTTTGCATAGTCAATAAAGCATAGGTAAACATCTTTCTGATACTCTCTTTCAGCCAAGATCCACTGGACATCAGCAATGATATCTCTATATATTCATGTACCAGAATATTGTTAGATACAGTTTCAAAGATGAGCCCCTCCAGTGGGAAATCATTCAAATTATGACTGGAGAAGAGCTGCCTCTTCAAAGTAGAGTTGACCATGATGATGTGAATGGAGTAATACATTTGGGACCTTCACTTGCTGATGGGGCACAACTCAAAATGAAGACAAACATTTTCAACATCTGTTAATAATCAGAACATGAAATGTACAAAGTATGAATCTAGGAAAACTGGAAGTTGTCAAAATGAAATGGAAATGGAATGCATAAACATTGATATTCTAAGCATTAGTAAACTGAAACGGAATGGCATTGGCCATTTTGAATCTGACAGTCACATGGTTTACTATGCTGGTATTGACAAATTGAAGAAGAATGGTGTCAGATTCATCATCAAAAAGGACATAACATTGCAATGAAATGAAATATGATAGGATGAATGTAAAGATAATATTCTCCCATGTAAACTATCACATAATTCACAATAAAAATTAAAAAAAGAACACAGCAAGGTTGACCTTGAGGTACAACTCTGACTAGTTGTGCTCCTGGATTTTCTTTCTGGGCAAAAACAGTGCTGGAGTTAAATGTGGGGCTGCTCATCCTCCAAAGGCCCTGTTGGAGACAGCAGACAAGGAGGCAAAGCTTGTGGGATAGCCAAAGGGATCGATGTGGGTGCTGGGCTGAGAAAGGGTCCCTGGGCCCTAGGAGCTGATATGAAAGGGTTGGCTGCTGTGTGGACAGCACCAGTCACAGTGAAGAGGGGGGCAGAGCAGAATAACTCATGCCCAGAAAGCAGGGCCCCACAAAGACAGACTGGAACACATCATCAATTGCTCATATGCAAGTTCAGGATGAAGCTAAAGAAAATTAAAACAAGTCCACAGAGTCATAATATGATCTTGAGAATATCCCACCTGAATTTAGAGGGCTCTGAAGAACAGATTTGATGCATTAGATACTAAAGACCAAAGACCAGAAGAGTTGTGGGATGACATCAAGAAAGCAAAGGGGCATTAAGAAGACAAGAAAGAGGGAAAAGACCAAAACGGATGTAAGAAAAGATTTTTAAACTTGGTCTCCAGCATGGAGATGCTAAAGAAAATGGAAGAAATTAGTATGTAAAGGAGCTGAATAGAAAATTTCAAAAGACATATCAAAAATAAAAAGTCAAATATTATAATAAAAGATACAAAGACCTGGGGTTAAAAAATCAAAAGGGAAGAACACATTCAGCATTCCTTAAGCTGAGGGAACCGAAGAAAAATTTCAAACCGGGACTTGCAGTATTGAAGGATTCTGTGTGGCACTGTAGATTAATGCACCAACTGCAAAACCATTTGAACTACAAGGTCAGTGGTTCAAGTTCACCAATTGTTCCTTTACAGGGTTACTATGGGTTAGAACCAACACAACAGCACTTAACAACAACATGGGCAAAATATTGAATGATGCAGAAAGCATCAAAAGAAGATGGAAGGAATGCACAAAGTCACCGAACCAGGAAGAGATGGCTGATGTTCAATCATTTGAAGAGATAGCATCTGTTCAAAAGCCAGTGATACTGAATGAAGAAATCCAAGATGCACTGAAGTCATTGGCAAAGAATAAGGATCCAGGAATTTATGGAATACAAGCTGAACTCTTTCAACAAAGTGATACAGCACTGGAGATACTCACTCATCTATGCCAAGAAATTAGGAAGACAACTACCTGGCCAACTGACTGGAGGAGATTCATCTTTGTGACTATTCCAAAATGATGTGACCCAACAGAATGTGGAAATCATCTGACAATATTATTAATATCCCATGCAAGCAAAATTTTCCTAAAAATAATTCAAATATGGCTGTAACCATACATTGAAAGAGAACTGCCAGAGGTTCAAGCAGATTCAGAAAAGGATATAAAATAAGGGGATATAATTTCTGATGTCAGATGGATCTTGGTTGAAAGCAGAGAAGACCCTTAAGATGTTTAACTATGCTTTACTGACTATACAAAGGCTTTAAATTGTGTGCATCATGACAAGCTATGGACAATATTGCAGGGAATGACTATTCCAGAACACTTGATTGTACTCATGAGAAACCCATATTTAGACTAAGAGGCAGTTATTCAAACAGAACAAGGAAACACTGAATGGTTTAAAATTAGGAAAGTTGTGCACCAGGGTTATATTCTTTCACCATATTTATTCAAACTGTATGCTAAGTAAATAATTCAAGAACCTGGATTATATGAAGAAAATCGTGGCATCAGGATTCAAGGAAGACTCATTAATGCCTTGTGATATACAGATGATACAACCTTGATTGCTGAAAGTGAAGAAGACTTAAAATACTTCCTGATGAAGATGAAAGACCACAGTCTTCAGTATGGGTTGCACATCAATGTAAAGAACAAAATTCCTCAATACTAAACCAATAAATAATATCGTGATAAAGGGAACAAAGATTGAAGCTGTTAAAGACTTCATTTTGCCCAGATCAACCATCAACACTAATGGTAGCAGCAGTCAATAAATCAAATGATGTATTGCATTAGTCAAATATGCTACATAATACCTCTTTAAAGTGTTCAAGAGCAAAGATTTCAGTGTGAGGACCAAAGTGTATGGTATTTTCAATAACTTCATATGAATGTGAAAGTTGGACAGTGAATAAGAAAGATCATAGAAAAATTGATGCATTTGAGCTATGGTGTTGGAGGAGAATATTAAAAGTAGCATGAACTTCCAAAAGAACAACCAATCTATGTTGGAAGAAGAACAGCCAGAATATTCCATGTAAGCCAGGATGGCCAGACTTCATCTCTCATACATCAGACATACTGTCAGGAGGGACCAGACCCTGGATGGCCAGACTTCATCTCTCATACATCAGACATACTGTCAGGAGGGACCAGACCCTGGAGAAGGATATCATG
>NW_006408726.1:2471214-2478554 GCF_000296735.1 Chrysochloris asiatica
TATATATATATATATATATAATCACTCAAAAATAGCAATAATTGTGAGGTTGGCACAGGACTGGGTAGTGCTTCATCTTGTTGTACATAGGGTTGCTATGAATCTGTACTGACTTAATGACACCTAGCAACAGCAACAAATACGCACACATATATGTATATGTAACAACATTTATGTTGTTAAGGGCACTCAACTTGGTTCCAGCTCATACCAACCCTGTGTTTGGTTTCTGAGGAGAAACTGGTGGGTTAGAACCACTGGCCTTACAGTTCAAACAGGCTTTACTGTCCAGTTCCAATCCTACAGCACTAGGATTTCAGAGTCATGGCTCATATGCATCATAAAAGACCTCAATTTCCTGCTTACATCCTGGAAAAAAGTGTAATACCTTGCTGTCGTTTTTTGTGAGCCGTAGAGTCGGTTCCAACTCATAGCAACTCTATATAGCGTTTCGGAGGAGAGCCTGGTGAGCTTGAATCGCCGACCTTGCTGTTCAAACCAACTTTTCAGTCCAGCGCATTAACCCACAGTGCCACACACTAGGACTCTAAAATATCTTGCTAAATGAAGCTAATTTTTATGAAAGTTAGTTTTGCTGAAAATAAAGCCCAGAATCTTTTCATAAGAGTGGCTGAATTAAAACATAAATTAAGTTTCTAATCGCAAATGATGTCTGAGGTTAAAATGAGTGTATTGGTTGGGAATAAATGGGATCCTGATCTTTGAGATTGGGACATTGAGCCCTTAAATTCTTTTAAATCACTTTTATAAGAAGAACCAGAACAAACTGTAGGATAATGCATTGGACTACAAGGTCAGTTTGAGCTAAGAGGTCAGTGGTCAAAATCTACCAATCACTCCTCAGAAATCCTATACAGGGTCATTATGAATCAGAAAGGACTCCATTGGCACTTAACAAGAATTTAAGAAGAATTAGCCCTTAGCCCCACCTAATGAATTATACTGTTGAGTCTTTGTCTGCATATAGCCAGGGGCAGCACCATTCCCTGAATTGTCTGAATTATCCCCTGAAGCATATGCCTTTCAAGACATTGTTGAAAGTTCCCAGAAACTACCCACACCACCCATTTTTGCTTCTAGCTCCCAGTGAGCCCAAATAGAAAAGTGCAAAGTATGCAAAAGAAAATGTGACACTGCAGTTTAAAAGAACTGCTTAATTTTTCTCATATGTATAAGCATAAACCTGGAGAATATGTATGAGAAAGGTTATTATGGAGATGATATACTGATGCGGGTTTCCTGTTGTGGCACTGTGGGTTAATGTGCTGGACTGCAAATTTGATTTGAACTGCAAGGTCAATGGTTCAAGCTCACCAGTCGCTCCTTGGAAACTCTATGCAGGGTTGCTATGGGTTGGAATGGACTCTACGGCACTTACCAACAACAACAACATACTGATGCAAGTAGCATAAAGCTGAATCAGTCTGAGTTTATTTCTACTGGCCCATGAAGTACAAATACTTCACATAATATTTCAGCTAGAAATGTTAAGAGAGGATCTAATATTTTGTTTGTTTCACTAATGCAAGGAATATGCAGCACTTAAAGCACTTAGTAGTCTATGTCATGAAATTTGGAAGATAATTACCTAGTTAATCGATTGGAAGAGATCCATTTTGTGCTGATTCCAAAGAAAGGTGGCTCAACATAAAGTGAAATTATCAAACAATATTATTAAGAACACACACAGGTAAATTTTTTTTGCTGAAGATCATCCTAAAATGACTGGAGCAGTACATTACCAAGGAGTTGTCAGAAATTCGAGGCAGATTCAGAAGAGGATAGATATGATATGAAGGATTTCATTGCTGACATCAGAAATATCTTGCCTGAAACCATAGAATAATAGATGTTTACTAGTGTTTCATTGACTTTACAAAGGCATTTGATTGTATGGATTATAAAAAATTATGTACAGCATTGCAAAGAATAGGAATTTCAGAACACATTAAAAATCTTTATATTGCTTATTCAAAAATGATTGGAACTGTATATACATCATAAACATATTAGGAACTTTGCTTCTTATAAAAATAGAACATTGAAAATATGTCAAGAAACTTAGCTCATGCGGGTATGCAGAATCTGCACATAAACCAAAAGATAGTCATTAGAACAGAACAAGGAGACTCTGTGTGATTTACACTCAGAATTGTATCCTTTCACCACACTTATTCAATCTGTATGCTGTACAAATCTGAGAAGTTGGACTATATGAAGAACTCAGCAAGAGGAATAAAGGTTCATTAACAATCTGTGACATGCAGATGACATAACCTTCTTTTTGAAAGCAAAGAGAATTTGAAGCATTTGCCATAAAGATCAAAGAATACAGCCTTCATAATAAATTATAACTCAATGTAAAGAAAATAAAAATCCTCAGAATTGGACCAGTAAACAAACCTGCTTTTGGTGACTCATTCAGAAAATGTTAGTTTTCTATTGCTGTGACCATATGCTCTGTACATCTGGAAAGTTTAGTCCCAAAGGGCAGAATACTCCCACCTGGAGAAAGATTATTGGTTCCATTGATATGGAAATTAAGAATGTCACTGGCCACTTGGTTATTTTATGCCCTGTGTCAATAGGCAAAGAAGGGAATTACTGTATTGGGTGATACAATTAATACTTACTGCCAATGGGATATTGAATTGATATCACATACTGAAAAGTAAAGAATATATGGCTGCAACACAACAAAGGGGAATATTTAGGATGTTTCTTAGTATTGTCATGCCCTGTAAATACAGTCATTGGAAACTATAACAATCCAATTCTGACATTACCAGTAATGATCCAGACCCTTTAGTAATGAAAATTAGGTCACTGCTCCAGGCAAAGAATTATGATCAGGTGAGGTGCTTGTTGCAGGCAAAGGACACACAAAATGTGTTGAGAAAGAAGGCAATAAAATGCCAACTAAGACCATGTAACCAGTTGCAGAAATCAGGACTGTAATTTTTATAATTCTTGGTACCTGTTAATCAAATATTTTTGGTTTTGTAACTTAGAAAATATAAGATGTAACGAAGCTATTGTGTATTTGGTTGTACATGCTTAGTTGTATTATGTTCGATACAACTATGAGTTTATAATTGTTTTTATTTAAATGCTATGTGTGATTTAAAGAAATGTGTACAGGTGACAAATTAACTAGGGGTGGGCTATAATGTTTCAGGTTATGTGCCAACTTGGCTGGGCGATGATCCTTAATTTTTTGTCAGTTATGATATAACCACCTCCATGATGACATTGGCTATCGGCAGGCAGCCAGTCAGTTGAAAGAGAGTCTCCTCAGGGATGTGACCTCACTCCAATATATGCATATATAGGTCTGCAGTTCAAACCCACCAGCCACTCTTAAGAAACTCTGTATGAGCCACTATGAATCAGAACCAATTCGATGGCACTTAGCAGCAACCACATAAGTATAGTATACATAGAAATGATATACACAGATAATAGAGAACATAGAATCAGAATAAGCCAGGCTAGATGAACCCCAGGAACCATTGACCTGGGATATTCTTTATTCCTTAAGCCAACAATATCCTGATAAAGCTTACTAAAACCAAACCTTAATTAACTTAATTACTTAAAACTGTCTGTCTTGAGTATTATATTCCTGTAAGAACTATCTTTCACCATACTTAATCAATCTGTATGCTGAGCAAATACTCTGAGAAGCTGGATAATATGAAAAAGAACATGGTATCAGGATTGGAGGAAAAGTCATTACAAACCTATGATATGCAGATGATACAACCTTACTTGCTGAAAATGAAGAGGACTTAAAATACTTACTGATGATAAAAATTCATATAAATTAAAAAAAAACAAAAAAAACTTACTAATGAAAATCAAAGACCACAGCATTCAGTATGGGTTATTTATTAGTACAGTGGTGAGAATGTTTGTTTTCTTTACATTGAGATGCAACCAATCCTTCATGTAATCCAGCTTCTCAGATTATTTGCTCAGCATACAGTTTCTCAGATTATTTGCTCAGCATACAGATTGACTAAGTATGGTGAAAGATAGTTCTTACAGGAACATAATTGAATGAACTTCTGATGTGGTACTGTGGATCAGCACTTGGCTTTGAACCACAGGGTTGGAAGTTAAAACTCACCAGCTGCTCTTTGGAAATCCTATACAGGATCACTATGAATCAGACCGATTCTATAGCACATAACAACAAAAACATCATACAGATTGAATAAATATAGTGAAAGAATACTACCCTGGCACACACTTTCTGATTTTAAACGATTCAGTGTTCCCTTGTTATGTTTAAATAGCTGCATCTTATTCTATATATAGGGTCTTTGTGAGCACAGTTAAATGTACCAGAGCACACAGTCTCTAAAATGTCCATAGTTTATCATGATCCACATGATTGAAAGCCTTTACATAGTCAATAAAGCACAGGTAAACATCTTTCAGGTATTCTTTGCTTTCAGCCAAGATCCATCTGACATCAACAATGATATCACTTTTTCCACATCCTCATCTGAATCAGGCTTGAACCTCTGAGAGCTGTCAATGAAATGGTGCATCTTTTTTTAAATTGTCTTTAGCAAAATTTTTCTTGCATGGGATATTGACCAATGATTTCCTCATTCCATTGGGTCACCTCTCTTTGGAATGGGCACAAATATGGATCTCTTCCAGTCAATTGACCAGGTAGCTGCCTTCCAAATTTTTAGGCATAGATGAGTGAGTGCCAGCAGTGCTGCATCAGTTTGTTGAAATACTTCAATTTGTACTCCATCAATTCCCAGAGCCTTGTCCTTGCCAATGCCTTCAGTGCACTTTGAACTTCTTCCTTCATTACCACTGACTCTTTAACATATGTTACCATTTGAAATAGTTAAAAATTGACCAGTTCATTTTGGTACAGTGACTCTATGTATTACTTACATCTTCTTTTGATGTTTTTCCATCATTCAATAATTTTCCAAAGACTCCTTCAATATTCAAATTGCAAGACTTGATTTTTTCCCCCTCAATTCTTTTAGCTTGAGAAAGGCTGAGTGTGTTCTTCCACTTGGGATTCTAACTTCAGATCTTTGCACATTTTATTACAATATTTGATTATGTCTTCTCGAGCTATCCTTTGAAATTTTCTATGCAGCTCCTTTATCTCATTTCTTCCATTAGCTTTAGCATCTCTACTCTGGAAAATAAGTTTCAGAGGCTCTTCTAACATCCATTTTGGTCTTTTCACTCTTCCTTGTATTCTTAATGACATATTGTTTTCTTCCTGTTTGATGTTCTTGATGTCATCCACAACTCTTCTGGTTTTCAGGCTAATGCATTAGATCTGTTCTTCAGATGATCTCTAAATTCAGGTGGCATATATTCAAGGTCATATTTTGGCTCTTGTGGACTTGATTTTACTTTCTTCAGCTTCAGCCTGAACTTGAATCTGAGCAATTGATGGTCTGTTCACCCATGTGCCGCTAGACCTGTTTTGACTTATAATATGGAGCTTTTATACCATCTTTTCCACAGATGTAGTCAGTTGATTCCTGTGTATTTCATCTGGTGAAGCTGAAGTGCTTTATCATCTTTTATGTTGTTTAAAAAAAGCATTTTCAGTGAAGAAGTCATTGGTCTTGTAAAATTCTGTCTTGAGATCTCCAGCATCTTTTCTATCACCAATGCCATATTTTCCAAATATTGATCCTTCCTCTTTGTTTCCAACATTTGTGTTCCAATTGCCAGCAATTATCAGTATGCCTTCATTGCATTTTTGATCAGTGTCAGATTGAAGAAGTTGGTAGATTTTTTTCAATTTAATCTTCACTGGCTTAGTGAATGGTGAATAAATGATAATAATAGTGATATTGACTGGTCTTTGTAGGCATATGGATATTATCCTGTTACTGACAGCATTATACTTCAAAACAGGTCTTGAAATGTTCTTTTTGATGATGACTGTGTTACCATTCTTGTTAATTTTCCATTCCCAGCATAGTATACCACATGACTATTAGATTTAAGGTGGCCAATGACAGCCCAATTCAGCTCACTAATGCCTAGGATATCAATGTATATGCATTCCATTTCATGTATTAATTATTAATGGATTTTTACAGCTGTGCCCAGTCAGGAAATAAATGTCCTAAAAGCTTTACACCATTCACACCATTATTGTTGTTGTTAAGTACCGTGGAGTCGGTTCCAACTCATAGTGACCCTACACAGGGTTTCCGAGGCTGAAAATCTTTACCCTGAGCAGAAAGCCTCATCTTTCTCCTGCGGAACAGCTGGTAGTTTCGAACTGCTGACCTAGCTGTTCGTAGTCCGATCTGGTAGCGTAGTGGTTACAAATTGGGCTGCGAACCGCAAGGTCAGCAGTTCGAAACTATCAGCTGCTCGGCGGGAGAAAGATGCGTTCTTCTCCCGTAAAGATTTACAGCCTCGGAAACCCTGTACAGGGTCGCTATGAGTCGGAACCGACTCCACGGCACATAACAACAACACCACAACAATGCTACCAGAGCTCCTTTCATGCCATTATTGCTGTTGTTAAGTGCCGTCGAGTCGTTTCCGACCCATAGCGACCTTGTACAAGGTTTCCGAGGCTGTAAATCTTTACGGGAGGGGAACGCCTCATCGTTCTCCCACGGACAGCTGGTAGTTTCGAACTGATGGCCTTAAGGTTCACAGCCCGATTCGTAACCACTACCCTACCAGAGCTCATGCCATTATAGTCAACTCTAATTTGAGGAGGCAGCTCTATCCCAATCCATTTCATTTTGACAACTTCCAATTTTCCTCAATTCATACTTCATACGTTTCATGCTCGAATTCCTATGTATGTCTGCAGCTGTTTCACCTCGTTTTTAGTTGTACCCTACCAACAAATTTGGAGCTCTGGTAGCGTATTGCTTATGAATCAGGCTGTTAACCTCAAGCTCGGTAGTTCAAATCTACCAGCGGTTCCGCGGGAGAAACATGAGGCGTTCTGCTCCGGTAAAGAGTGGTTCGTGGGTTTAAAACTCCAACATTTCCATTCAAATCGTCAGTGTGGTATAGTGCTTTATCCTACATTATTTGAACTTTTGAACTTAGGGTCTGAAGTCTAGTGCTTATCTTATAGTGCTACATCAGCACTCCCAGGGACTATATAATGTCAGTTCATCATGATGTCCCCTGAAAATATGGTCCTGAGATCCCCAGGAAAACAGTTCATTGCCTTAAGATGTTTGATATATCTAAGTAATTTACATCATATTTCCCATTATATTCTCCACCGCATTCATAGTTGTGATTGTAGCAAAGGTAAATATATCTGTATATATATATAT
>NW_006408726.1:2478695-2500684 GCF_000296735.1 Chrysochloris asiatica
TATATATATATGTGTGTGTGTGTGTGTGTGTGTGTGCTTACTCTTTATTTTCCTCCCATACCCATTCAGTCTGTGTATCTTTCCAAGTATCTATCAGCAGAACACTGTTGTTCCAGTATTGTGCATATAAAATTATTTATCTCTATTCCCTTTAATCCTTGCATATTTCCTGTGTCTTCCCTTGTCTTTGTCTCTCTTCTACCAACCTCACTCTACTTGTATATTGCCTTTCCCATCACGAGAGTTAACTCTAGCCAGTGAATTCTTCTCCCTTCCCTCCCAATCCTGGTAACCATCAAAGAATGACTTTTTAGCATGAAACCATTTCTTGAGACTTAACAACAATGGTCCCATACAATATATGTCTTTTTTTGATTAAGTAATTTCACTCAGAATAATGCCCTCCAGGTTCATCTATGTTATGAGGTGTTTCACAGATTCATCATTATTATTCACTGTTGCAAAGTAATCTATTGCATGTATGTACCAAATTTTGTTTATCCATTTTTTTGTTGGTGAACTAAAGACTGCCTCCATCTGTTTGATATTGTGAATAGTTCTGCAATGAACATCAGCGTGCACATATCTTGTTCTTATTTCTTGGGGATATACACCAAGTAGAGGGATTGTTGGGTCATAAAGTATTTCTAATTCCAGCTTTCTGAGGAGGTGCCATACCATTTTCCACAGTGGTTGAACCATTTTAGATTCCCACCAGCAATATAGGATTATCCCAATCTCTATGCACATTTTTGCTGTAAGTTGCTTTCTGTTTCATTTAACTATACTTTTAATGTCAAAGTGAAGTTGTTTCTCATTGTGTTGAGACTGCAAAGCTGGTTTGAACCACAAAATCAACAGTTCAAGCTTACCAGCCACTCCTTGGAAACCCCATACAGGATCACTGTGGGTCAGAACCAACTTGACGACACAACAGCAACAACAGTGTCTAAATGATAGTGAACATTTCTACTTTGGTGGAGTGTCTACACATGTCCTCTGCCCATTTTTTAACTGGGTTGTTTGTCTTTTTGTTTTAGATGTGTTGCAGTTTATATAAATTTTAGAGATTATTTCCTAAACCGATATGTCATTACGAAACATTTTTTCCTAGTCTGTAGGTTCCCTTTTTACTCTTTTTTGAAAAATAGTTTGACACACATAAGTGTCTAATTTTCAGGAGGTTCCAACCATCAATTTTGTCTTTTACCATTTGTGTGTTTGTAGTTATATTTGATGGTATATTTATGTGATATATTAGGTTTATTCCTAATTAGCCCCTAGCTTTGTTCCTATTTTTTCATTAATGATCTTTATAGTTCTAGGTTTTACATTTTTGTCTTTGATTCACATTGAGTTTGTTTTTGCATACGGTGTGAGATATGGGTGTTCTTTCATTTTTCTGCAAATGAATTTCTAATTTTTCTAGCACCATTTATTGAAGAGACTATCTCTTTCCCGTTTAATGTGCTTTGGTCCCTGTCAAAGATCAGCTGATTGTATGTGGATGGTGGTTGGATTAACTTCTGGGTTCTCAATTCTGTTCCATTTCTCTATGTACTTTTCATTGTACCAGTACAAAGCTGTTTTGATGACTGTCACTATGTAATAGATTTTGAGATCAATGAGTGACAGGCCTCCAACTTTTTCCCCCTTCTTAAGCAACGCTTAGCTTATCATAGGTCTCTTTCCTTTGCTTATGAATTTAGTGATCAGTTTTTCCTTCTGTAAAGCATGATGTTGGAATCTGAATTATGATTTCATTATTTCTATAGATTGCTTTGGTTAGTGTTGACATCTTCACAAAGTTAAATTTTTCTATCCATAAACATGATATATTCTTATTTTTTTCAAGTATCTTATGGTTTCTTGTAGTAGTGATTTGTAGTTTCATGTATAGGTCTTTTGTTTTCCTAGTTAGATTTATTCCTAATTATTTCATCTTGTAATGGCTATTGTAAATGGTATTTTTTTACTTGATTACTTTTTAAAATCTGTCTTTATTATGGTGGAGGAATCCAACTGACTTTTGTCACTTGACCTTGTACACTACCACCTGGCTGAATTGTTTCAATGAGTTCCAATAATTTTCATGATGAATCTGGGATATTTTATGTACAAGATCATATCATCTGCAAATTGAATTTTACTTTGCCAATTTTGATGCCTTTGATTTTCCTAACTTGTTTTATATCCCTGGCTAAGATTTCCAGTACAATGTTGAATAGAATTAGTGATAAAAGCATTTTTGGTTCCTGTTCACAAAAGGAGTGCTTTCAGTTTCTCTCCATTGAGATTAATGTTGACTGTTGGATTTATATATAGCATCATAATTATAATAATAAGATTCCTTTTATTCCTATTTTATTTTGTGTTTTTGTCAGGAATGAATATTGGATTTCCTAAAAATCTTTAATGTATCAATCAGTATGATTATTTGGTTCTTTTACTTTGTTTTATCTGTTTGGTGGATTACATTTTTTGTTTTTCTAATATTAAAACATCCTTGCATCCCTGGTATGAATGCCATTTGGTGATGATAGGGGTTTTTTGTTTTGTTTTCTGCTATGTTGAATTCTTTTGGCTAGGATTTTGTTGGAAATTTTTTCATCTATGATCATGAAGCTCATTGGTTTATAGTTATCTTTTTTGTGTGATGTATTTGCCTAATTTTGGGTATGTTTGTTATGATCACTTCATAAAAAGCATTTCAGGTGTTTTCCAGCCTTTTTTATGTCCTGGAATAATTTGAGAACAATTAGTGTCAGCTTTTATCTAACTGTTTGGTAGAATTCATCTGTGAAGTCATCAGGAACTGACTTTTTTTGCTGAAAGATTTTAAATGACCTCATCAATTTTTTTCTTTTGCTATATGTATCTTCAAGTTTTCTGCTTCATTCTGTATTAGTTTAGGTACATGGTGTTTTGCTAAAAATGTATACATTTCATCTAGATTTTCAAGTTTGTTGGAGTACAGTTCTGCATGGTGTTCTGTTATTCTTCTTTTATTTTCATTGTTTCTGATGTGATGTTATCCATACCTTTTCTTATGCATATTTTTGCATCTTTTCCTTCTTTACTTCAGTTAAATTTGCCATTGTTTTGTCAATTGTATTAATCCTTTCAAAGAACGACTTTCTTGTCTTGTTGATACTTTCTATTGTTTTTCTGCTTCAAATTCATTTATTTCTACTCTGTTCTTTATTAGTACTTCTGGTCATTATAGGCTTATTTTCCTGCTGTTTTTTTATTTGATGGAAATGTTGTTTATATGTTGATTCTGGTTCATTCCTTTTGGATATGTGTGTTCATTGCTATAAATTGCCCTCTAAAAACTTACTTTGCTGTGTCACAAAGGCTTTGATATGTTGTGTTTTAATTCTCGTTTGTTTCAAGAATTTTTTAAAAATGTATTTCATTTTTTATTTGTACAATTATCAAGTAGCTTTTAAGCAGAGTGTTATTAAATTTCCATTTGTTTGATTCCCCCCCCACCCCTTGGTCTTCTATTAATGATTTCTAATTTTATAACATTGTGATGTGAAAAGATGCTTTTCAGTGCTTCAATATTTTCAATTATTGAGGCTTGTTTTGTGGCCTAACATATCATTTATTATGTAGAGTGTTCCATGTATATTGTAAAATAATGTATATCTTGCTGTTTGGGGGTTCTGTGCTCTGATCAATCTAAGAGGTCAAGGTGGTTGATTGTGTTCTTTAGTTCTTCTGTGTCTTTGTTGAGTTTCTTTCTAATTGTTCTATCCTTCATTGTTGTTGTTGTTAAGTGCCTTCGAGTCAGAGTCGACCCATAGCGACCCTGTACAGGGTTTCCGAGGGTGTAAATCCTTACGGGAGTAGAAAGCCTCATCTTTCTCCCGCGGAGCGGCTGGTAGTTTCGAACCACTGACCTTAAAGTTCGCAGCCTGATTCGTAACCACTACGCTACCAGAGCTCCTTCTATCCTTCATAGAATGTGGTATATTAACATCTCTTATTATTATTGTAAAGTTGTCTATTTCTTCAATTATCTTAGAGTTTGATTTATGTATTTTAAGACTCATTCACTCGGAGCATAGACATTTTTAATGGTTATGAACAGTTGTTCAGTTTACACTTTAATTATGAGATAGTATCCTTCTTTGTCTCTTATGCTGTTTTCTGCCTTAAAGTCTGTTTTGTCAGAAATTAGTATTACCACTCCTGCTCATTTTTGATGACTGTTAGCTTCATATATGTTTTTTTTTTATTCTTTGATTTTTAATCTATTTTTGTCTTTGTGCATAAGGTTTTTTCTTTTTGGTTTTTCTCCTTTTAGTATGGGTATCTTTTAGTAAGCTTTTACAATAATGGTCTTATTCAATATTTGTCCTATTGTGACTGATTAATTTCACTCAGCATATTGTCCTCAAGATTATTTCATGTTATGCGGTGGCTTGCAGCTTCCTTGTTATTCTTCAAGATAGCATAATTTTCATTATGTGTATATACCAAAGCTTGTTATCCAGTCTTCCATTGATGGACACTTAGGTTGTCTCCATTATTTTCCTATTGTAAATAATGCTACTATGAACATTTGTTTGCATATATCATATTATGGCTCATATTTCCTGTAGATATACACCAAGTAGAGGAATTGCTGGATCATAAGGTATTTCTATTTCCAACTTTCTGAGTAAGCCCCAATACTGTTTTCCAGAATGCTTGAAACATTTTACCTCCCCACCAGCAATGTAGGAGGGTTCCAGTCTCTCCACCTCCTCACCAGCATTTATTGTCCTCTGCATTTTTGAACTTCATAGTTATTGCTGGTGTGAGATAATATCTCATTTTTGTTTGATTTTATTTTCTCTAATGGCAACAACAACAACAAATAGCTAATGATTGTGAATATTTCTTCATGTCTATTGGCTGCCTAAATCTCTTCCTTGGCTAAGTGTCTGTTCATGTTCTGCACCCATTTTTTAATTGGGTTATTATTCTTTTTCTTGTAGAGGTGATGTAGTTTCTTATAGATTTTAGAAATTAGTCCCTTGTCTGATACACCATTGTGAAAGGATTTTTTTTCCTGATTTCTGGGCTCCCTTTTTCTTTTTTGGTGAAATCTTTTGATGCACATAAGTTTCTAATTTTTAGCATGCCCCAATCATCTAATTCATCTTCTTTTATTTAATTTTCACAGCGTTTGGTAGTCTGTGTGTACCCTGGATTAGAGCCCTTAAATGTGTCCCTATTTTTTCATTGATGACCTTTATAATTGTGGGATTCACATTTAGGTCTTTAATCTATGCTAATTTGGTTTTTGTATATGGCATGAAGTAAAGGTCTTGTTTCAGTCTTTTGCATATGGATTTCCAGTTCTGCCAGCACCATCTGTTGAAGAGAATAAGTCCTCCCCATTCAATGTACTTTGGCCCTGTCTCAAAGATCAGTTGGCTGTAGGTGAATATATTACTATCTGACTTCTCGATTCTGCTCCATTGATCTATATGTCTCCTATCTAGGAGCATGGTATATTTTTTCCTTTTGTAAGTCTCTCTGGGTTTCTTGTGGTAGTGTTTTGTAGTTTTCTATGTATAAGTCCTTTGTTTCTCTGGTTATATTTATTCCTAAGTATTTCATCCTTTGGGTGGCTATTGTAAGTAGTATTGCTTTCCCAATTTCCTTTTCAGTGCTGTCTTTATTAGTACAGAGGAATCCAACTGATTTTTGTATGTTGATCTTGTCCCCTGACACTTTGCTGAATCTTTCAATGACTTCCAGTTTTTTGTTTTTTTGCTGAGTGTTTGGGGTTTTCTATGCATAGGATCAAATCATCTGCAAATAGAGTTTTACTTCCTCTTTGCCAATTTGGAGGCCTTTAATTTTCCTATCTTGCTAATACTTCCAACACAATATTGAATAGCAGTGGTGATAAAAAGGCATCCTTGTCTGGCTTCTGTTCACAAAGGGAAGGTTTTCAGGTTCTCTACATAGAGAGTGACATTGGCTATTGATTTTGTATATATGTTTTTAATTATGCTGAGGAATTTCCCTTCAGTTCCTACTTTGTTGAGTGTTTTTATCTGGTATGGATGTTTGATTTTGTCAAATGTCTTTTCTATGTCAATCAATATGATCATGTTATTTTCCGTTTTTCTTATTTACATGGTGGATTACACTGATTGCTTATTTCTAATGTTGAACCATCCTTGCATCCCTGATATGAATCCCACTTGATCATGATGTATTATCTTTTTGATGTGTTGCTGAATTCTGTTGGCTAGGATTTTCTTGAGAATTTTTACACATATGTTCATGAGGGATATTGGTCTATAATTTTCTTTCTTATTGATGTCCTTCCCTGGTTTTGGTATGAGGGTTATGCTTGCTTCATAGAATGTATTAGAAAGTTTTCCATCCTCTTCTATATTCTGGAATAATTTCAGTAGACTTGGTGGCAGCGTTTCCCTGAAATGATCAGTAAAATTCACCAATGAAGCCATCTGGACCTGGACTTTTTTGGTTGGGAGTTTTTAGGACCTGGTCAATTTCTTCCTTTGTTATACGTCTGTTCAAGTTTTCTACTCCACTGTGTGTAAGTTTAGATAGGTTTGCATTTCTAAAAATACATCCATCTACTCTGGATTTTTAAATTTGTTGAAGTACAACTCTACATAATAGTCTTTTATTATCCTTTTTATCTCTATTGACTCCATTATAACATCATCCATGTGATTTCTTATGCTTGTTATTTGTGTTTTCTCCCTTTCTTTCTTTCTTTTTTTTTTTTTTAGGTTTGCCAATGGTTTATCAATTTTATTAATTCTTTAGAAGAACCAGCTTCTTGTCCTGTTGATTCTTTCTATAGTTTTTCTATTTTTTGTCTCATTTATTTCTGCTCTAACCTTTATTATTTTTTCTCCTCTGTTGGCTGTAGGTTTACCTTGCTGGTCTGTTTCTAGTTGTTGGAGATGTTGTGTTAATGTGTGGATTTTGGTTCTTTCTTCTTTTTGAATGTGTGCATTTATTGCAATAAATTGTTCTCTCACACTGCTTTTGCCATGTCACAAAGATTTTGGTATGTTGTCTTTTCATTCTCATTTGTTTCTAGGAACTTTGTGAATTCATGTTTTATTTCTTCTACTGACCAGTAGCTTTTATGGAGGGTGTTATTCAGTTTTCATGTATTTGATTTTATTTCGTCTTCCTGTTGTTGGTAATTTGATAGCATTGTGGTCTGAGACTACGCTTTATAGTATTTTCTTTTTTGAAAGGTTTTTATTATGGATTGAGTGCAAGTTTACAAGGCAGATCATCAGTTTTACATTCAACAAGTCATACATCTTGTTTTATTACAATGATTATAATCCCTTCCATGTACCATCAGTTAACAGTATTTCTCTCTATTCACTTTAGGTTGGTTAAAAAAAAAAACCAAAAAATCACTCAGGCATATATAATAATTTTATATGCCAAAGGGCATATTCTGCAAGTCTGTCTTCTGCCCACCAGCTCTTAGTCCTTCTTTTCCCATGAATCTAGTGTCCTCAGCTGCTCCCCCTCTCCATGGCCCCATCTCCGACTCTGTCTCTGGCATCGCTGCTTCTCTGGATAAGGTCCCGCATTCTGCTTGTGCTCTTCTCTCTTGATGATCCTAGGGTCCTCTGTTTCTGGACTGTAAGATTAACCACTCCCCTGTTTTTATTACAGAACTTCTAGCTTTATAATTGTGACTGTCTCAACAATTACTCACTATTGAATCATAGGAATCTTATCCCTATCTCCTTTCATCTGACCCATCTAGACAAGATGAAAACTATTCAGTGGGGTCTCCTTCTTCCCCCCATACTGTTAAACTTAACTCCCTCTTGAAATCTTAAAAGCCAGTCACTTCATGCCTCTATTGCTCCCTCATTTTAGATTGTTGTTATGTGCCGTGGAGTCAGTTCCGACTCATAGTGACCCTGTACAGGGTTTCCGAGCTTGTCAGTCTTTACAGGAGCAAAAAGCCTCACCTTTCACCTGCAGAACAGCTGGTAGTTTTGAACTGCTGACTTTGAGGTTTGCAGCCTGGTTCATAACCAGTACACTACCAGAGCTCCATCCTCATTGTAGGTGGCCATTGTCTAAGTTGTCCTTCCCTATCTACCCTGTGTACAGAGGGGATTGCATTGATACTTGATGTGAAGACTCCTTCTTTCTCTGTTGGTATTTGGAGTTACTACTTCCATGAGTATAGGTCAAGTTCATCAAATTGTAGCAATTTACCCTTGTTTCCTTTATCAAAAAAAAAGTTTTTTTTTATGTGTGTGTAATCTTCCTCTAGTCATTTCTGATTATCAATCCATCGAGGCTATGTCAAATGGGTACTGTCTGAATGTTTGGGTGTTCTTATGCATCTCCCCTCACTTCATATCAGCTAGATGCTTCACTCTCAGCTCTAGCCCTCTGTGGCTATGTCCTTGTCCATGGGCTCAAGTGTCCTCAGGTGTTACCACACTTTGGACCAACCAGCCCTTCCTCTTCTCCCTCTCAACGGGAGTCAGTGGACCTTGGTTGAGCTCAGCCCATTTCTTCATTGTTGCCTTTATCCCTCTTCCACTCACCAGTAGACCAATGTGGTCACCAGCAAGCTTATATGCTTGTTTGTATGTTCCCTTTGAGTTTCAGTCTTAGAGGGGAATTTGTCTGAAAGAACTTGATTGCTTGCCTTGATGGCTTCCTGACAAACAGCTGCTTATTCTTGTAGTAGCCAGTCATGCTGACATTTTTGTTTTGGGTTTTTTTCTGATGATCTTTCTTTGAAGATGTATTTTCTGTTGCTCTAGCTGTTCCAGGCTGTTCTTCTTGTCCTTGCTAGTTGGAATGTTCCACCTCATAAGGTTCTGGATGGCACTCAGGATTCCACCTAAGGTTCTATACTCTGTAAAGGCTTTGCAAGAGGCCTATTTCACTGGGCAAGTTGTAGAACCCCTTTTAGGTATTCCAGTCAGTTATAGGCTGAAGATGGGCTTATAAATTTTCTGTAATCTTGTTTCCCAACATTCCTTTCTATCCCACTCAAGTGTCTATTTTACAATAGTAGGCAAGGAAAACCAATATTCATAAGACAGTCAAGCAGTTTAGTATTATTTCCCCTCGTTAAGCTATGCCTAGATCCCTGTATCACAGAGACCTGTTGTTCCAAGGTTGAGCATGCATCACTATTAATCTTTGTCCCACTTAAATCATGCAAATCTGTCTCAGTGTTCCCCTATCTATCTTGATCATCCACCTCCTCCCCTTTCTTGGATTGCCTTCCCCAACACTCGAACTAAACTCCCCACCCCAACCCCACTGTTGTGGTTGCCTTATATTCCATTAACTCTTCCCTCCATTTAAGACAGGTTCTGGTAGCGTAGTGGTTACGAATTGGGCTGCGAACCTTAAGGTCAGCAGTTCGAAACTACCAGGCGCTCCGCGGGAGAAAGATGAGGCTTTCTACTCCCGTAAGGATTTACACCCTCGGAAACCCTGTACAGGGTCGCTATGGGTAGGAACCGACTCGACGTCACTTAACAACAACAACAACAACATTTATCCTGCAATCTACCTGACCTTCCCACCTCTTGGATCTCTGTTCCTCTGTGTTTACCTTCTTTTACATTGTAATTGTTTTGATCACCGACTGACCTCCCAGATCCTCTGTTCTTATAATTTTATTCTGTTCTTTACTCTTCCATTTATTGATTGGGTTCAGGGTGATGCTGCCACATTTGTCATTCTCTGGTTGTTGTCTGTTCTTGTTGGTTCTCAATCCACAAAAACTTCCTTTAGAATGTTTTTTTATAGCAGGGTTGGCTTTGGCAAAATCTCTTAGCTTTTGTTTATCCTGGAATGTTTTGATTATACTATTGTATTTGATTGACAGCTTTGCTGGGTAGAGGATTCTTGGTTGGCAGTTTTTTTTTGTTTTTTTTGTTTTTTTTTTTCTTTCAAGGTTTTATAGATGTCTCCCCATCCCACTGCCGTCTTGCCTTCATGGTTTCTCCTGAGAAGTCAGAGCTTAACCTGATTTGCTTTCCTTTGTGTGTGTTACACTTCTCTTTTCCCTAGCTGCTTTCGGGATTCTGTCCTTATCTTCGATTTTAGAGAGCTTGATTATTATTTGTCTTGGTGATTGTCTTTTAGGGTCTATCCTTCCTGGGGTTTGTAGAACTTCTTGAATGCTTATCTTTTTGCTTTTCAGGATGGGAAAATTTTCTTCCAGAAGCTCTTCAACTATCTCCTCTGTGGACTTGTGTGATTCTTCCTGTTCCAGAATGCCGATAATTCTTAAGTTATTCTTCTTCATGTCATCCAACATGAATCTTAGGCATCTTCAAAAATTTTAATGCTTTTTTTTGGTGTTTTCTCTTCTATCTTAGTAGTGTTGAGAGATTTATCTTCTAGATCACTAGTTCTGGCTTGTATCTCTGCAGTTCTACTTCTTTGCCCTTTCAGTGTATTGTCCATTTCTGATATCCTATTATTAATCTTTTGGACCTCTTTCTGTAGGTTTTGAATTGCTTCCAATGCTGTATCTATTTTGTTAGATTTTTCCTGTAGTGCTTTCCTCACTTCTTTCTTATTTTTCTCGACTCCATAGTATAGTGTTTTGATACATTTTAAACTCATTTTTCTGAATTCCTTCTCAGACATTTCCAAAGCCTGACCATCTTCCAGTATGGAGTGTAGGTCTACTTCCAGCCCATTTGCATCAATCACTTTATCTCATTTCTAGACATGTGTTGATATGGTCATCTGCTTCTATTATTTGGCCATATTCAGGAGTTATAAGTGGCTTTAATATTTAGATAGTTGTGTATTTTGGTATTTTTTTATGCTTTTTGATTGCCTCCAGGTAGATGTGATCAGGATATGGACTTCCCTTTTCACTCTTCTTCTTGAGAAATTTCAAGATGCCACTGTTGGTCTTTGGGATGTAACTCAGTATTTAATTTTTGGTCTATTTCCTTTTTAGTCTGCCTGTTCTGCTCCACAATCCCCGTTCAGGCCTTTTTCCTAGTGATAAACAGTTCAGGGCCTGCTGTGATCATTTTGCACTACCATTTGGTTTTAAGTGAAAATTGTCCCTTGAAATTTTGAGGAAACCTGTGTGTATTGATAGTAGAACTCTACGAGGGTGGGGGTGGGGTGTCTATTTGCTCAGGCATCCCCTCTAGTCACCAGAATGGAGGTGCACAGCCAGTGAGAGACCAATAAACAGATTAAAAAAAAAAAAAAAGAATTTCCACACCTTTATCTCCGCAGTTCTGTCAGGTGTCTGTGGTTGCTCTGATCCTTTCCCTGCTTGGTCTCACCCAAGATAGCAGGTATGGGAGCAGCTGAGTGTCTTGAATTAGAAAGCAATGGATTTCTTGCTTCTACTACAAATTTCCCTAGCTGTAAGCCTTCCAATCTTCTGGATTTTCCTTTACATGTGGTTCAGAATTCTGGGGCCATCCTCTGAGCCTGCTTGGTCCAGTATTCTGTGTTGTTGCTGATGGAGCTCCTCACTGCACTTCTACCCAATCCATCATCTTGTTTGTTTTCCCTCTCTTGCTTTGTAGTATTTTGATGTTTGTAAATTTATGGAGGCTTTTTTTGTGTGGCTGAAGACATGGTCTATTCTGGAGAATGTTCCATGTGCACTGGAAAAGAATGTGTATTGTGCTGTTTTTGAGTTAAATGCTCTGTACACATTTATGAGGTCCAGTTGGTTGATTGAGTTGTTTAGTTCCTCAGTGTCTTTTCTAGTTTCATGTAAGAAGGGGAAAGTTACTCCTTAAAACCAAACAACTCAAAACAGCTGCAGCCAGCCCTGATTTGTTAATAACCAGGAAAAAGGCCTAAATGAGGGTTGTAGAATGGGAGCAAGACAGACTAAAAATGAAACAGGCTGAAAATTAAATCCTGAGTTATATCATAAGGACCAACAGTGACATCTTGCAATTTCTCATGAAGCTTTGAAAGCAAGAAGCCAAGGGAGGAACATTAAAGTCATACTCATATTTTTCTATAGAATTTTTTTTTCCTTTCCTCTTTTCTATTATAGACTATAGTATTCAATCTGGTTGTATTGTTTTTTTGTTTTTTGTTTTTTTTGTTGTTTTTGCTGTTGCTGTTTTGTTTTTTGGTCCTCTATTTACCTTCAGGGAGACAGAAAATTTGATCATATAGTCAAGCTACAGTCATGCCCTAGAAAGTCCCACCATCCAGGCTAGAGCCAGTACCAGCTGCTATATGCCAAATAGGGAGCCAACACTTGCTGCAGTTACTCTGAGTTGAGTAATAAAAATATTGAAAAGGGAAGCACATCTGTTGATCACATCTACTTAGAGGCAATCATATAGTTTATAAAACATTGAAATATATTTATCTAATTATTGAAATCACACCAAACTATTGAAAATGGCCAAGAAACAAGTAACCATATCAGCACATGTCCAGAAAGAAGATAGAATGACTGAGACAAATGAGCTGCAGGTAGACCTGGACTTCACATTGGAAGGAGGATAGACTTTGGAAATGCCTACAAAATTCAGGAGAATGATATTGAGATGCATCCAAACACTCGACCGAGAGTTTGAGAAATATAAGGAAGATGTCAGAAAGTGCTACAGGAACAATAAAATAAGATAGATAGAGCATTGAAAAATTCAAAACCTGCAAAAAAAGGTGCAAATATTTAAAAATAAAATATCAAAAAATAGAAAATACACTGAAAGGGTAAATGGATAGAATTCATGAGATGGAAACCAAAACCAGTGAACTGGATGACAAATGTCTCAATATTGCTAAAATAGAAGAGAAAGCAGAAAAAAAGGATAAAAAATCTGAAGAAAGTCTAATAATCATGTAAGATAACATGAAGAGGAATAACTTAAGAATTATTGGTATTCTGGAATAGGAAGAATCACCAAAGTCCACAAAGGAGATAGTTGAAGAACTGGAAGGAAATTTCCCTAACATCTTGAAAAATGAAAAAAAAAAAAAAAAAAAGCTTTCAAGCAGCTTAATGAAACCCAGGAAGGATAGACCCCCAAAAGAAAATCACCAAGACATATCATAATCAAGCTCTACAAAATCAAAGACAAGAAGAGGATCCTGAAGTAGCTAGGGAAAACAGAAGTGTTACTTACAAAGGGAAGCAAATCAGATTAAGCTCTGATCTCTCAGCATAAACCATGCAGGCAAGAAGGCAATGGGGAGACATATATAAAGCCCTAAAAGAAAAAAAAAAAAAAAAACTACTAACCAAGAATCATCTACTCAGAAAAGCTGTCAAACAAATACGACAGTGTAATTAGAACATTCATGGATGAACAGTAGCTAAAGGAGTTTGTCAAAGCCAACTCATTGATTCCAAACATCCTAAAGGGAGTTCTTTGGGCTGAGCATCAACAAAAACAGACAACAACCAGTGATTGACATACATGGCAGGACCACCCGGAACTCAATTGACAGATGGAAGAGTTAGTTCAGAACAGAATAAAACTATAAGAAAAAATTCAGAGGATCTGAGAGGTTAGTCTATGATCAAAACAATTACAGTGTGAAAGAAGGTATAAACATAGGAACAGAGATCCAGGGGGCAAGGAGGCCTGGTAGATTACAGGATAAAATAGACTGTTTAAAATGGATGAAAAAAATTAATAGAATATAAGGTAACCTCAAAGAAAGTTAATATTTTACAACATACCAAGAAAATGAAAATCCAAGAAGAAAATGGAAACATTAAATCTATGAAGAAACTGACAAGAGAGAACACAAAAAATCATGAACTCAGCACAAGACGGCATGCAGAACAAAGAAACCAGAAGCACCAAAAAAAAAAAAAAAATCAAATATGAGGGTGTAATAAATACATTCCCAGAAAAACAGAAGAAAAGGGGTTTTGCCAAAGCCAACCCCATGCTTCAAAACATCCAAAAGGGAGTTATTTGGACTGTGAACCAACAAAAACTGACAACAACCAGAGACTGACATACGTGGCAGTACCACCTGGAACTCAATCAACAGATGAAAGTGTCCAGAGCAGAACAAAACTATAAGAATGACATCAGAGGATCTGCGAGGTCAGTCTATGATCCAAACAATCACAATGTGAAAGAAGGTAAAAACAGAGGAACAGAAATCCAGGTGGTGAGGAGGTCAAGTAGATTACAGGATAAAATGGACTGTTTTAAAAGGAGGAAAAAGTTAATAGAATATAGCATTACCTCAAAGAAAATTAATACTTCACAACATACCAAGAAAATGAAAATCCAAGACCATGGAAACATTCAAGGTATCAAACTAAGAAACTGAAAAGAAAGAACACAAAAATCATGAACTAAGCATAGAAATGAAGAAACCAGCAGCACCACAAAAACAACAAACATAATGACAGTAATTAATTCATACTTATTGATAATTATACTGAATGTCAAATTCAGAGGAAATGCAACAGCTAAGATCTGGAGAGTGGCAAAATGGATAAGAAAACAAGATCCGTCAATATGCTGTCTGTAAGAGACACACATTATATGCAAAGACAAAAACAGACTAAAAAGTAAAGGATGGAAAAAAATATACCAAAGTAATTGCAATAAAAAAACAAGCAGGAGTGGCAATACTAATATCTGATAAAATAAACATCAAGGCAAAAATCAGCATAATAGATAAAGATGTACAATTTCTCATGATTCAATGGTCAATTGAACAAGATGACATAACCATAATAAATATCTAAGCTCCCAATGAAAGAGCTCCATAATATATAAAGCAAACTGTAATAGACTTGAAGAAAGACATAATAGTCACAGATTTTAATATACTACTTTCATAAAAGGATAGAATGACCAGAAAGAAACTCGACAAAGACACAGAGGAACTAAACAACACAATCAGCCAACTTGAAATCATAGATGTGTACAGAGCATTCAATCCAACAACAACGTGATATACAGTTTTTCCAGTGCACATGGAACATTCTCCAGAATAGACCTTGTCTTAGGCTCCAAAACAAGTTTCCATAAATTTACAACCTGTGTAGTTGAACCCTCCGGGGCTGTGGGGTGTCAAGTACTTCAGGCATCCCCTCTAGTCACCGGAGTGGAGGTGCTCAAACAGTGAGAGATCAATGCACAGAGAGAAAAAAGAATGTCCACACCTTTATCTCTGTCAGACATCTGCAGTGGGATGCTCCTCTAATCCTTCACCTGCTCCATCACTCCCAAGATGGCCGCTCTAGGAGCGGCTGGCTCCAGCAGATCAGAAAGCACCAGATTTCTTACTTCTGCTACAAATTCCACTAGCTGTATGCCTTCAAACTTTCTAAATGTTCTTTTATATGTAGTTCAGAGTTCTGGAACCATCCCCTGAACATTTTTCGTCTGGTATTCTATGTTACTGTTGGCAGAGGTTTGCACCACACTTCTCCCTAATCCACTATCTTCATTGAGTTTTCCATGGCTCTGCTTGTGTGTTTTCTTGTCAATTTCTTCATTTTTGTTCTTTCAATGCTTATTAAATCTTCATGGTTTTCCTTTCTCTTGAATTAATGTGAAGGTGCATTAATTTTCATTTGGGATACCTTGTAATTTATTAATGTCTTCCCCATTTTAGAACATTCTGTTTTATCTTAAAATATCTAGTCTTCCTTACCATTTGGAAATCCTGTAACTATACTTTTCCTATTTTATTGTCTTCATTATGAATTGCTATCTCTGGTTCTCTGTTCTCAGTCTTGTGGGTCTGTTTTACTTTGGATATATTGATATGTGGATTCAATTCTGGGTGACATTGCTGTGTACTCAGGTTATTTATTGCTGTGGTTGGTTTTCAGTCAAAAGGACTCCTTTTAGCATTTCTTTTTCTTTCTTTCTTTTTTTTTTTTTTTGTAAACTTGGTCTGGTTATTAAAAATTCCTTTAATTTCTTTTTTCTTTTTATCTGGAAATGTTCTAATATTACCATTGCATTTGATGGACAATTTGCTGTGTATATGATTCTAGGTTGGCAGTTTTTTTTTTTTTTTTTTTTTTTTTTCTTTTAGAATTTTGTATATGTCTTCCCATTCACTTATTGCCTGCCTGGGTTCTCCTGATAAAAAGGAGATGAATCTTGTTGGTTTTCCTTTATAGGTAACTTTTAGTTTTTCTCAACCTGCTCTCGGGATTCTTTCCTTGTATTTTATATTGAGAGTTTGGTTATGATAAGTCTTGGTGATTTTATTTTTGATTCTATTTGATTTTATTTTTGAACCCGTTAGGGGTTCATTCAGATTCTTGAACACTTATCTTGCATTTCATGATGTTGGGGAAGTTTTCTTTCCAACAACTCTTTGACTCTTTTCCGCTTTACTCTGTCTCATTCTGTTCTGAAATTCCAATCATCCAATCACTCATAATTTATCCCACTTCAAGTGTCCCACATGAATCTTAGGCTTTCTTCAGAGTTTTTATTTCTTTCTTCTAAATGTTCCTTTAATTTACTAGTATTGATAGTTTTAACTTCAGTTTCACTTTAATGAATCATTCAGGCTTCTGTTGATTCAAATCTATTACTTTATCCTTTCAATGTATTGTGGCAGTGTTGTTTTTTGTATTCAATTGATGACTGTATGTTTGTGCATTCTTAGGCACTCACCAGCTGCCTCATGATGGGTGTTATTAAGAGATGGAAGCTTGTACACTGTTCTCTGTTTGCCATTTATGCAACTAAATGTATGATGGGATTGGCTGATATTGGTTGTTGTCATTGATCTGGTGCATAGCAGCTACTATTGGTTCTTGTTAAATTAGATGCATTGTAGTGGGTATAGTTTTGTTTGAGCTGTACGAGAGCAGTTGCTGTCCCCTCTTGGATGAGACAAGAAAAGGGAAACACACTCACAAGACAAAAGGAAAACAAGCATACAAGCAAATAATAGCAAAAAAAAAAAAAAAAAAAAAAAGATAAATATATTTAAAAACAAACAAAAACCCACTTGGGCAACAGCTAGAAAAAGAATACAAATGCCAAAAAAGGAACAGAAGTAGAGGAATATAAAACAACAACAACAATAAAAATAGAGAAAATTAAAATAAAGAAAAATAACTAAATACAATTTGTGAGTGGAATGAATAAAAGGGAATGTGACAAAAGAGTTGTAAAGAGATAAAAAGGAAAAGAAACAAATGAAAAGGAAGGAAGAATCAACATTGGTTGGGAAAATGAAGCAGAAAAAAGAAAGCACAGACAGGCGAGAAAGAAAGGAAGAGTAAAGAGAGTAAGAAGGGGAAGAAAAAAATAAAGAAGAATAAGGAAAAGAACAGGGACAATGCCATACCCAGAGAAGAGAAAATTCTGGAGTCTCCTGCCAGCCAAGGGCATCATATCATGAGTAGTCAAGGGATGAGATGGTAGTACTCTCAACCCTAAATGAAGTTCCTGTAGGACTAGGTGTTGTCTGTTCTGGGCACTCAATCATGAAAGTAGTTCATACTGACCCCGTGGCAGCTGGGGATCAGAGCATTTTCATCTCAAAGGGCAGTCAAGTGTGAGAGGTCCCACTGTTCTAGGACTAGACAAAATCAGCTGTGCAGAGTTTGGAGCAGGTCACACATGATTCCAGGTGCCATGGTTGGTGTTGCTAACTCTCCACTTCTTTGATTCTGCATTGATTGCCTAGAGAACAAGCTCTTCCTTGGGAGTCTATGCAGGTAGGGGCCAACTAGACTTCTGGTCACCAGGATAATGTAAAGTACAAGAAAAAAAATTCACACCTGCCTCCTTGTCAATAAGTGATATGCTTCTGCACCACCTTCTGCCCTTTTTCCTTGAAAGTCACCTGAGAAGTTCAAGATAGCCATGACGAGCTTTGCTAGCCAACATAGATTGCAAATCTCTCTCTCTCTCTCTTTCCCCCCTAGCCCCATGCATTTGTTCAGTTGCCCCTCTTAGTTAGAGTTAGTCCAAGGGTTTGCCAGGGTCAGCTTTGCAGGCTTGTATCAGAATCCAGTGCTGAGGCTAATTTGAGTAGCTCCCTACTCACCGCAGTGGCACTCACAACCTCTTTGAGGCTCTGACCACTAGGATAGCATTAGCTTTGCTGGCATTGTATGTGGGTAGGAACTGGCCATGCCTCTGGTCCCCAGGGGATTCTGTTGAACATGAAAAAAATTGAACTTTTATCGTTATAAGCCACCAGTATGTTGTTGCAATGCCAATATGCTGTGTTGTTTCTGAAGTCACTCAAAAGAGTTTAAGATGGCCGTGCCACATCTGGTTGGCCAAAACAGGTCACCAGTCTGTCTCCTTTACCTGCTGAATATGATAAGCTTTCTCTTCTAGTAAGAATCCAATCCACTTCTCTATCCCTTCATGTGAAGGTCAGGGCTAGGACTATCATCTGTACCTATTTCATTTGGGTTTCCTTATCTTTGCTGTACAGGGTTTTTATAGCCTTTCTTCCCTATTTGCCATCTTGCTGCCTCCCTCCCTTCATTTTTGTTTTATTTAAACCAAAAGCACATCAATGTCTTTTGCTTTTATGCAACCTATAAAAAACATCTGAATGTCTTTCAGAAATTAGATCCAAGTACACAAGCTGAGAGTGATATATTTACTTCACATCAAAAATGAAAAAGGACTGTTTTCTCTTCTCCAAACACATCTATTCTCACAAATGCATTCTAAAGAGCATATTGTTTGCTAAAGCTTTTAACTGATTTCTTACTAATATGCCTTACTTTGACTTTGGTTTTTATAAAAGAACATTTTTTTTTTCCTTTGAAAATTGAAGAGGTAATTCATTTAAAAATAATTTAATCTGGATATGATAAAGCTATATTAAGGTAAAATTTAGGGGTTATTAGCAATTGACAGTAAGCTTATCTTATTTTAATTAAGAGGTAAACACTGGTTTTGAATCTCACTGTCTAGTCACATGTCATTAGGTAGTTTACTTTAATGTCTCTAAAAGTGCCTCAGTTTATTTAAATAATACCTGGGTTTAGCTGTAGCTACTATTTTTCAGATTAAAACTCAGAACAAAAAGGCTCCTAGTATAACACAGGAAGAGTTAGATGACTTGATTGCAAATTGTAGCTACATCTCTTTCACTTATTATATGGCTGTTGTTGTTAAGTGCTTTGGGGTCACTTCTGACTCATAGTGACCCTATATAGGGTTTCTGAGGAGTGGCTGGTAGGTTTGAACCACCAACTTTACGGTTAATAGTACAGTGGTTATCCTGCAGCACCACATCAGGATTCCATTAATTTGACCTAACTGACATTCCGTTTCTATGTACTAAGGTGAAGAAATTATTAAAACCTATGTTTGATTAGTGAATAAATTAGATATTATAAGAAAAAGCATACTATATGACCAGACTATCTTGAGGATAGAGTCCTGGTGTGGCGCTGAGGGTTAATGCACCAGATTATGAAGCCATTTGCACTGCAACATTGGTGGTTCAAACTCACCAGCTTTTCTTCAGAAACCCTATACAGGATGGCTATGGGTTGGAATTGACTTGATGGCACTTAACAACAACAACCTTGAGGATACCCAGTTGTTATTAATTGTTCTTTTTTCCTAATTACAGGAATTGTATAGTCTTACATGAAGATTGATTAAAATAACAGATATTAAAACATTTGGCAGTTTAAGAGCAATATAAGTGTTGTTGTTGTTGTGGTGTGCCATGGAGCAGGTTCCAATTCATAGAAAACCTACATAGGAGTTCCAAGGTGGTAAATCTTTATGCCACCACTCGCCTGTCAGTTTGTCACACTGTGGTGGCTTGTGAGTTTCTGTGATTCTGGAAGCTATGCCACTGGTATTATAAATACCAGTAGGGTCACCCATGGTGGACAGGTTTCAGATGATCTTCCAGACAAAGACAGACAGGAGGACAGAGTGACGAACTACTTCTGAATATTTAGTCATTGCAAATAATTATAGCACCTGGGTTATATGAAGAAAAACATGACATCAGGATTGGAGGAAGACTCATTAACAACTTGCTATATGCAGATGATAAAACTTTGCTTAAAGTAAAGAGGATTTAAAATATTTACTGATGAAGATCAAAGAGCAAAGTGTTCAGTATGGATGGCATCTCAACGTAAAGAAAACAAAAATCCTCACCACCGGACCAATAAACAACATTCTTATCAACGGAGAAAAGATTGACTTTGTCAAGGACTTCATTCTTCTTGGATAAACTATCAACACTCATGGAAGCAGCAGTTGAGAGATCAAACGACGTATTGCATTAGGCAAATCTGTTGCACAAGACCTTTTAAAGTGTTGAAGAGCAAAGATGGCAGCTTGAGGACTAAGGTGCACCTGACCCAAGACATGGTATTTTCAATAACCTCATATGCAAGTGAAAGCTGGACAGCATATAAGGAAGACCATAGAATAGTTGACGCTTTTGAGTTATGGTGTTGGCAGAAAATACTGAAAGTACCATGGGCTGCCTAAAGAACAAACAGATCTGTTTTGGAAGAGGTGCAGCCAGAGTGCTCATTGGAGGCCAAGATGGCCATACTTCGTCTCTCATACTTTGGACATATTGTCAGGAGGGACCAGTTGCTGGAGAAGGATATCAAGTTTGATAAGGTGAAGGTTCAGAGAAAAAGAGAAAAATCCCCAGCAAGACGAATTGGAAAAGTGGCAATATCAATGAGCTCAAGAGTGGGCAACAATTGTGAGGTTGGCCCAGGATCTGGCAGTGTTCAGTTCAGTTGTGCATAGGGTCTCTATGAGTCATTAACAACTTGATGGCACCTAACAACAACTACAAATCTTTATGGGAGCAGAAAGCCTCATTTGTCTTCTGCAGCAGAGCTGATAGTTTTGAACTGCTGATCTTGAGGTTAGCAGTCTGACTTGTAACCACTATGCTACCAGATCTCCTAAATACAAGTGTAAAATATATTAATTATTAATGCGATAATTTATATAGTGCAACAGGAGATTTTTTTCAGGCAAGTTCTCCATTTGAGCCAAATGCCACTATTGAGTAAAGCAGTTTTATTAAAAATAAGATCACTTCTGAATAGCATAGTTGAAGTAATTGTTTTAAACTCACAGAAGTGTTGAACCAGAAGAACATCAAATATGTGTCATCAGTTCTTTCATTTTGAAGCTGAGAACATGAAGGTGCAAAAAGTTCAAAGTAACTTGACCTGTATTTCCAAGATAGGTTGTGCTGCAGCTTGCAGTTATAAGGAATGTGTTAAAGAAATGCTTTGTAGCTATTTGTAAATAAATTTTGACTTTGCAGAGAAAGGGATGAGAATTCCAAAATTATCATAGCCCTCAAAAGCAGAATGAGAGAAAAAGACTAAATTAAGAAGATACTTGAAGTTACTCCATCAATGAGGAAAGAATGACAAACAGATGGTTGAATGATTGGTTCTGATATACAGCCATTTCCAAGTTCTCCATGAAATCACTGGTTAGATCCAAAAGGGAATGAAGCTTTACTAGAGTTGTCAGAGAGGGATTGAGATCCAAAAATAAAACTACTGAATTGATCTGTGCTAATATGAACCTCCAATTTCCAGCAAATTAGCCCTATGCATAACTACCACCCTGTAGTCAGTGTTGTTGTTGTTGTTATGTGCCATTGAGTCAGTACCAACTCATAGCAACCCTATGTACAACAGAATGAAACACTGCCCAGTCCTGGGCCAAGCTCACTATTGTTGCCACGTTTGAGCCCACTGATGCTGCCACTTTGCCAATCCATCTTGCTGGAGGGTCCTCCTCTTTTTCTCTGAGCCTCCACCTTACCAACTTGATATCCTTCTCCAGTGACTGGTCCCTTCTGACAATATGTCCGAAGTATAAAAGATGAAATTTGGCCAACCTAGTCTCCAAGGAACACTCTGGTTGCACCTCTTCCAACACAGATCTGTTGGTTCTTTTGGTAGACCATGGCACTTTCAATATTCTCCTCCAACACCATAACTCAAAAGCATCAATTCTTCTATGGTCTTCCTTATT
>NW_006408726.1:2502194-2502903 GCF_000296735.1 Chrysochloris asiatica
TTCTTGTCTTCTCAATGACTTTTTGCTTTCTTCCTGTATGATGTTCTTGATGTCATCCCACAACTCTTCTGGTCTTTGGTCTTTAGTGTTTAATGGATCAAATCTGTTCTTTAAATGATCTCTAAATTCAGGTGGGATATATTAAAGGTCATATTTTGGCTCTCATGGACTTCTTTTTATTTTCTTCAATATCAGTTTGCATTTGCAATTGAGCTATTGATGGTCTGTTCAACAATCTGTCCCTGGCCTTGTTTTGGCTGATGATATGGAGCTTTTCCATCGTCTCTTTCCCCAGATGTAGTCAATTTTGATTTCTGTATATTCCATCTGTGTGTCAATTTGTCATACTGTGGTGGCTTCTGAGTTGCTGAGATTCTGGAAACTATGCCACCAGTATTTTAAATACCAGCAAGGTGGCAGGACATGATGGCAGATAGGGTAGAGGTTCGCAGTCAGCAATACCACAAAATACCAGGCGAAGCCAGTTCAGAATAGAGCTCCAAAACTCTGAACCACATAAGTAGGAATATTTATAAAGTTTGAAGGCTTATAGCTAGTGGAACTTATAACAGAAGTAAGAAATTGCATACTTTTGAATCTGCTGGGCTCAGTGACCCAGAGCCAACAACTTTGTTGTTGTTGTTGTTGTTAAGTGCCGTCGAGTCGGTTCCGACCCATAGCGACCCTGTACAGGGTTTCCGAGGGTGTA
>NW_006408726.1:2503903-2515189 GCF_000296735.1 Chrysochloris asiatica
CTGCTCTCTGTTCTTCTCACTTGGTGGTCCCAGGAACCTCCACTCCTGGAATGCAAAGTCAATCACTCTCCTACTTTTATCAAAAAACATCTACCTCTGTATTTCCTATCCTCACAGTCAGTCCTGATGTATTATTTATTATTGTACCACAAGTGTACAATCCCCATTTCCTTTTGCCAGCCCAGTCCCTACAGATTGGAAATCATTCCATGATTATTCTACCTTTCCTCCACCCCATCTGGAACTAGGTGCCCTATTGAAAGCTTGTAAGCCAGTCACTTCTTGCCTTTATAGGCCTTTCCCCATTTTGGGTAGCCAATGTCTAAGTTGCCAATCTCTGTCAACCCTGTGTATCCAGTGGGTGGAAGTGATCCTCACTGTAAAGATTTGTTCCCTTTTTTTGAGATACTACATTCATAAATATAGGTAAAATTCATCAAATTGTAGCAGGTTACTTCCCCCACCCCCCCTTCTTTATTCTTCTAGTTGAGTTCTGATCATCCAGTCATCTTAGTCAGGTCAAGTGGGTACAATCTGCAAGCATGGGTGTTCTTGTGCATCTCTCCTTGCTTCATATCAGCTTGATGCTTCACTCTTCACTCTAGTCCTCTATGGCCATATCACTGCCTCTGGTCCCAGGTGTCCCCATGTCTTGCCATACTGCTGGCCATCCAGGTTCACCTGGATTCACGGGGGTCTATTGTATGTGGTTGGGCTTAGCTTGCAACTTCATTGCTGTTTTTACTTCTCTTCCCCTTATCAGTGACCAATGTGGTCACCAGCCAGACCATATGCCTACTCATACATTCCCCTTGAGTCTCAGTCTTGGAATGGGGTTTGCTCTGAGGAGTCCCGACCACTTGTTTTGATGGATTCTGGGTGAACAGCTTACTTGTTCTTGTAGTAATCTATCAGAATTGTGTTATTGTTTTGGAATTTTCCTGCCGGTCATTCTTTCACGAAGCATCTTGTGTACTTCTAGCCACCCCAAGTGGGTCTACTCATCCTTTTCAGTGGAAATTTCCTACCTCAGTCAGTTCTGAATGGGGTTCTGGATTCAACCTATGTTAATGTGCAATGTAAAGGCTCCACAGGAAATCTCTTTCACTGGGCAACTTCTAGCCCCCTTTAAGGTATTCCAGTCAGTTATAGGATGAAGATGGACTTACAAGCTTTCTGTAGTGATGTTTATGGCTATTCCTTTCTCCTCCCCCTCAAGTGTCTATTGTACAATGGTAGGCAAGGGAAACCAAGATTCAAAAGACATCCAAGCATCTTAACATATTCCCCTCTTTTACCCCTTCAAACCATACCTCAATCCATGTATCCCGGAGCCCTGCTGTTCCAAGGTTCCTATCTGGAAAGCAATATGGCACTTCCCCAGAAGGTTGGAAATAGAAACATCTTATGATCCAGCAATTCCTCTACTTGGTATTTACCTACAAGAAACACGAGCCATAACACAAGTAGCTATATGCACACCAATGTTCATAGCAGCACTATTTACAATATCAAAAACCGGAGACAGCCTAAGTGCCCATCAACGGAAGAATGGATAAACAAACTGTGGTATATACACACAATGGAATATTATGCTACCTTGAAGAACATCAAGGAAGCTATAAGCTATCACAAAACATGGATGAAATTTCAGGACATTATTTTGAGTGAAATTAGTCACAAAAGGAGAGAAATACTGCATAAACCACTACTATAAAAGAGTAAGAAAAAGAGCCCATACTAAAGAGGGGTTGGATTCTCTGCTGGTTACCAAGATGTGGGGGGTGGTGTAAAGGGAGGGAGGTATCATGGAGCACAGTATAGCAAATAGACACACGATAGTTTGAGTGCTAGGGAGGGGGGGCAATATACAAGAGGGGGGATGGCAATGGAAAAACAAGGTGGATGTGAAAATTATTAGGCAGGTTTGCATGGGCTAAATGGGACAGAGGTAGATAATGATGTATGCACATCGTTGAAACAACAGGTCTCTGGTATACAGGGATTGAGACATGGTTGGAATGGGCAAAAGGGGAAAATAATGTTAAGATATTTGGCTGTCTTTTCAATCTTGGTTTCCCTGGCATAATATTAAAAATAGACACTTGAGGGGGAGAGAAAGTAATAGCCAGAAATATCATCATAGAAAGCTTGTATGTCCGTCTTCTGCCTATAACTAATTGGAATACCTAAAATGGGGCTGCGATGTGTCCCAGTGAAGGAGGCTTTCTGTGGAGCCTCTCCATTACATGAGACCATAGGTGGAATCCTGAAGCCCATCCAGAGTCTTCTTAGGTGGCAAATTACCACTTGAAAGTACAAGCAGACCAACCTGGAGCTGCTAGAAGAACAGAAGATACTTCTTGAAAGAAAGACTGACAGGAAAAAAAAACACACACAAAACAACAAACAATAATAGCAGACTGATTACTACAAGAACAAGCAGGTTACTCACCCATTAGACATCCAAGGCAACTGGTTGGGTCCCCTCAGGTCAAACCCCCTCCAACACTAATACTCAGTGGGAATACACGAGCAGACATATGCTCTGATTGGTGACCATGTTTGTCACTGATAAGGGGAAGTGAGGGAAAAACAGCAATGAAGCTGTGAGCCAAGCCCTAAAATGTTCAATAGACTCCTGTGAACCCAGGTGGAGAACTGATTGGTTAGTAGTATGGCAAGACCTGGGGACTCTTGGTCATAGAGTCAGGGACATAGCCACAGAGGACTAGAGTGAATTGTGAAATATCCAAATGATAAGAAGAAAGGGCATATGCATAAGAACACCCATACTTGCAGATAATACCCACTTGACCTGGCTTCAATGACTGGATGATCAGACCTCAACTAGAAGAAGAAAGAAGAAGAAAAAAATAGTAATCTGATACAATTTGATGAACTTGACCTACATATATGGACGCAGTAACTCAAGAGACAGAACAAATGTTTACAGCCAAGATCATTTCTTCCCCTCCATACACAGAGTATACAGGGATGGGCAACTTGGACATTGGCTACCCAAAATGGGGGGGGGCGGGGGCAACAAAGGCACAAATTGACTGGCTAACAAGCTTTCAAGAGGGAGCCTAGATCCAGATGGCATGGAGGAAGGTAGAATCTCTGCTGAGTAGTATCCAACCTGTCTTGGTTGGACTAATTAAAGGTAATAGGGATAGGTACCTTGTGGAGAACAGTGAATAATTGTTATCAAGCCTGACTATGAAGGTTGAAAATGTAAAGGTAGACATTTTTTAGCAATAAGGAGGGAGTGATTGACTTTGCAGTCTAGGAGCGGAGGTCCCTGGGATCATCAAGGGAGAAGAACAGAGTGCAGGACCCTACCCAGAGAAACAGTGACACCAGAGATGGAGGCAGAGATGATGACATGGAGAGATAGAACAGCAGGGAACTCTAGACCCAGAGAGGGCAAAGGGCTGTGTGCTGGTGCCTGGGGGGGGGGAGGCAGCTTGCATGGTATACCCTTTGGTTGTCTTATGATGCATGGAGAGGATTGTAAGTATGGAATTGAAATGATATACGATAGGATGAATGTAAAACTAATGTTCTCCCATGTAAATTATCATATAATTCACAATAAAACATTAATATGTATGTATACCAGCAGGGTCACCCATGGTATTCAGGCTTCAGATGTGCTTCCAGATGAAGACAGAATAAGAAGAAGGAGTGATAAACTACTTCTAAATATTTTGTCACTGAAAACCTTATGAATAGCAGAGAAACACTCTCAGATATAGTGCCAGAAAATGAGCCTCTCAGGTTGAAAGGCACTCAAAATGTGACTGGGGAAGAGCTGCCTCCTCAAAGTAGATTTGACTATGATGACGGAAATGGAGTACAGCCTGTAGTGGGACCTTCATTCACTAATGCCTAGGTAATTGATGTTTTGGCATTCCATTTCATTTTTGACAATTTTCAATTTTCTGAGATCAATACTTCATGCATTCCATGTTCTGATTATTAATGGAAATTTATAACTGTTTCTCTTCATTTTGAGTTGTTCCCCATTAGCAAATGAAGGTCCTGAAGGATTTACTCCATTCATGTCACCATGGTCAACTCTTCTTTGAGGTGACATCTCGATCCCAGTCATATTTTGAGTGCCTTCCAACCTGAGGAGCTCATCTTTCAGCACTATGTTTAACAATATTCTGGTGCTCTTCATCGTGTTTTAATATTCAATATTCTGGTACTGACAGTGTTCCATTGTTATTCATAAGGTTTTCAGTGACAAAATATTTGGAAGTAGTCCATCTCTCCTTCTTCCTAGTCTGTCTTAATCTGGAAGCTTAACTGAAACCTGTACACCATGGGTGACCCTGCTGGTATTTAAAACACTGGTGACATAGCTTCCAGAATCACAGCAACGCACAAGCCACCACAGTACAACAACTGAAATACAAGTGGTGGCCCTACTTTTAGATGTTATTTAAAGCTATTGATTTGATTTACTCATAAAAAGAAAAAGAATCTTGTTTCAAATCATTTTCATATATTTATTGAAAAACATATCCAAAATATGTATTCTGCATGTTATTGTTTAGTGCTGTCAAGTACCTGCTGACCCATAGTAGCTCTATTTATGGTTTTCAAGGAATAACTGGTAGGTTTCAACTGCTGAACTTGTAGTTCACAGTTCAATGCTGACCCTACAGCACAACACCAGGATGGGATGTGCCAGGGTCTGGCCTCGGCAAGGGGGTGAGGACCTGAAGATGGGGTGTCCAGTGACAATGGCGAGAGAGAGAGATAGAGAAAACAGACACAGAGAAAACAGATACAAAGAAGACAGACACCCGGGCTTGATGCAAGCTGCCAGACAGAATGCTCAGTGGCTGACATTTTCCCTTCTCCGACTAACTCTAGGTGGGATGTCTGGAGAGGCGAGAGAGAAAAGAAACACTCGGAGACCAGAGTAGATGCAAAGCCGGCAGACAGCCTCTTCATACCCTGCTAGCAATAATGCCCCCGCAGACTTAAGTCTGCGTCCGTCTCTTATTTCCTCTCTTTCAGGGAGGGATCTTTACAGAAGAATGGTATTATTCAGACAAGACAATCCTTAAAATAAATTAAGCCAGTAAACCTTACTTAAACCAATATTCCTTTCTTCCTCACTGGGTTTAACCTTCACTTGGATCAAACTACTTGAACCCAGCGTGGTCCGAGGGCATTGCCCCCATTGTCCTTAATCCCGTATTCCCAGAATTTATCACTCCACCCCAAGTGAATATACCCCGGGCAGTTCCTCTCCAGAGCCTCCCTGCTTAATCCCAGTAAACCTGTCCTTGTTTGTCCTCTGAGGAAGTTTTACTGCCTTGGTTCTAGGGGGAAAATCTTGACCTTAGAAACTTAGGGGAATATTGCATTTCTCTGTGGACATCCAGGGCTCATGTTTGGAATTAAATAAATATGACTAAACAATTTGATGAAAAACAATCTGCTATTAACTGCCAAGTGGCTTCATTTGTTACACTCGGGCCTATAGGGCCTTGAACCTCTGACCAGTCTTACACGGTCCGCAACAGGGATGATTTAAAGATCATATAGTTTTTGAGGATTTAATGTGAAATTAAATTTGAGGAGACATTTCTTAGCAAATAGGTCTCAACTATTAATATGATAGGTTTAATGTCCATTTTACTGAGAACGACTGACTAAATGAAACTCAAACAGACTCAAATTGGCAAAATATTTATGTATCAGAAAAATTACAGGTTGAGCCTCTGCTAGAAAAGTTCTCTCCCTCTTAGAAAAAAAAGGGTAGCGTTCTTACTAACTAGCAACCAAATCTCTTGACAAACACAGAAACATCACTTTCCCACTCAAAGATGCTGCTAACCATAACACTTTAGATTTGTGTCACGCTCCCTGGAACAAATCCAATCTTCTGCATTAGGTTCCTGTCAGGAGTCTCCAGAAAGGGCTCACTACCCCTCTTCCATGTCTCCCATTACAGGGTTCTGACCCACAGTTTTTCCCATTCTGGTTATGGTTTGGTACATCCACATTTTACAAATTCAAATCTATTCTGATTTCACTACATCAACCACAACTGGACTTGTTTGAAGCCCTGTTTATAAAGCAATCTTTCAGAGAAGGTGAATTCCAGAAACTCGATCACATTCTCTCTGTTTAGACAAACAAAAGTCTTCACCTTCAAAAAAATCACTTGCTACTCTCAAAAAATAATACATTGGGAAATGGGGTGTAAAATAGAAAAAGAAGCTGGGGCATAAGGAAAATGCTCTAGTAGATAAAAGTCATGAAGAATAAGAAAACCTGACCACCAGAGAGGAAACAGAAAAACTGGAGACTCAGAAAATGATATGTCAAAAGCAAAGAGTTGTTTGAAGAGACATCTTTAGGCCAAAGCTCAGTACTGGACCATAGAAACTTACTTTCTTTATTTCACCTACAAAATCTTCAGTAAGTTCTACATTGCTCCTGAGTCTCCTAGCCAAGTGAATGAGAGTATATCCTGTACATGAATAATCAAAATAAGCAATGAGATATTCAGCTTATATTAACTGACAATCTGGCTTTCTAGTCAGTAAAATGTTAGGTTGAAGGAAGAGGAGGAAAATATCACCTGGGCATTCTTTCATTCTGTTGTGCATAGGGTCGCTATGAGTCGGTACCAACTCGATGGCACCTATCAATAACAACAAGGGCATTCTTTGGAGCCCTGGCGGCTTATGTGTTGGGCTGTTAGCCTAAGACTCAGCAGTTTGTATCCCCGAGCTTCTTAGTAAGAGAAAAATGAGACTTTTTGTTCCCATAGGGATTAACAACCTAGAAACCCACTACAGGTCTACTATGAGTCAGAACTGAAAGGCGGGCACATAGCAACGATAAGAAGGGCATTTTTATGTTCTATTTGGCTTTGCATAAAAACAATTTAGCGTACAAACCACAGGCCTATTTAAAAGATATCGCTGTCAGTCAGTCCTTCAAGGTACTAAGTAAGATATACCTAAAACATTGTGTTTAAGTTAGAATACCATGGACTGAGATCATCTTTACAACTTAAATCAAAAGTACCCCCTGAAGATTTCTGAAGAACAAACAATAGTTTAGTTTACCTAGCAAAAAAAAAAAAAACTCCTTTGAGCACTGTGCGCTTTAAAAATCTATTTATATGGAACCTAACTGGCAATAGTAACTTGAAATAGTAGATAGGAGATTTAGGGAGCACTGGTCTTATGCTAATGAGGGAGAAACAACTCCAAAAAGAAGGATGAGAATGATTGCACAACTCAAAGAATATAATTAATGTCACTGAGTTGTACATATAGAAATTGTTGAATTGATGTATGTATGTTCCTGTGTGTATATTCTCAACAGCAACAAAAATAAAACAAATTGTTAAAAGAACATTCAGCTATGGATATTCTGACTTATGACTAAATTTTAGTATTGATAACCATGTCATCTAATGCCAATAGAGTTATTCCACCTTAACCAGGATTTTGTTGGCTCTGGGTTTTCCTTGTAGGTAATTAATTACCTTAGGACTTTGATAGAAATATTGGAAGGTGTAGTCCAAAAGAACCAGGAGTTGCAGCAAAATGGTACAAAATTTTGGAATGCCTTATTTGTCCTCCATCAAAGGAACCCTGTAGGAAACAAACCCCAGGAGTACTCTATATTCTGTCTTTTGAATTAATTTTTCTCAGCATGAAGAAGACCAATAACTCTTTCTGAAACAAGATCTTGAAGAAGGTATAGAGCTATTTATAAAACCATAAAATGATTGTAAAAGAGTCTCTATTGAAAATCTATGTAGGAGGAAGTTATACTAGTAGTATTTATGCCCCAATATGCCACCATCCAGAAACTATACATTATATGATGGCCATAAAGGAGAAAAATAGGTGGCTAACAGTTTAGTGTGAACAAAGCAGCTCTTGTACCTGCTGTTCATAATAATAGCTATAGTAATAAGATGTGGAGTGAAATATTTCCAGATGCTTTGTAATTAGCAGTTAGGGCCTATATTCAAAAGACAGCTACCAACAAATGGTTTCACATATGGCACCCCTGGGTTTACAGAGATGGGATGGAAATGTTTCTGGAACAATCACTTAGCACGGGATAACTTGTCAACCCATAATATGTAATCCATGACGAATGGGAAGTAAAGTGGACGAGGAAAGTGTCATTTATAGTCAGCATTTTAAGAAGTAAAAGATTCATTGTACAAAAGAAGTTAATCTCTCCTGGTTCTGTGACTCAACCCTATATCACACTCTAAAGCCAAAGAAAGTAGACAATGAAGTTCTAAGAAAATCAGCCACATAAGTGGAATACCTGAATAAAAGAGAAAGCCTGAATCTAACAGCTTAGATGGATACTCAAATCTGCAGGGCTATTCTAATGTATTCCTCAGGCACTGCCTGGTATAAGAGTCCTTGGAGAGCTGAAGGTCAACAAAAAGAATCAACTATTTCTGAACACAGGAGGTTGCAAGAGCAGCTCTAACCAGTGTGTCACAGATGACAGAAGCAAGAATACGCCTCCTCATCTCAATCTCCAAACCCCCAAAAGACACAGAAAGAAGAGAACTTCAGTAGGCCTCATAGCTCCATGTACAGAATAGATGTTGCGGTGTAGACTATTGATAGAATCCAAAGAAAGGATGCATTTGTCCCTCTAAATGTGGGTCTTTAATGAGAAGCATGCTGGGAAATCTGGACATTATTCCAAAAAATAACAACATTCATCATCTACATGGATACTGCCTCACATGCTAGGCTCAAAAAAGGTGAAACATCATTTTAGCATCTCCCTGGGTAGATTACCACTACTGTCTCATTATAGTGTCTCACTTTTCCAAAAATGAAGGAGCAAAATGGAGAAGAAGGATTAGAAGGGGATGTGCTGGCATGGACTAGGTCTCAGTCTTCACTAAAAACTCTTTCATGTTCAATTCTAGTCAATGATGGAGACAAAAGATTTAAATTGGATGTAGCATTGCCTTTATAAACTTCCCTGAACTAAATGTGAAATTATAACTGGACAGAGAGTTATGGAATTTTATGATTTTCTTCTTGGGTAGCAAAATAAGTTTCTACTCAGCAAGTTGAAATGAGTAAATGAAGAAAATAAAATCAATGAACATTTTAGGCTATGTTTTCAGTGAAACTCTATAACCACATATTCAAAAACCACAGGAAGTAATATTATTAGGTCCATTTATTCAGATTAGGAAATGAAAGATGAGAACAGCTTGCCCAAAGAAAAATAAAGCAATAACTTAGACCCATACTGAGACAGACACACTGAAATCCTGGGCTTCCCTTACACAGTACTAGACTACTTTCTCTAATTTCCATGACCTGAAATCCTGCAATTTCTTTGCAATAAAATTTTTAACATATACATATCTGCTCAATTGGAAAAGTTGTTAAGTGCCTTGGAGTCAGTTCTGACTCACAGCAACCCTGTGTAGGGTTTCCGAGGAGCAGCTGGTGAATTTGAATTGCTGGTCTTGCAGTTCAAACTGACACTGGAGTCCAGTGCATTATCCCGCAATGCCACAACAGGACTCCAATATGAAAATAACTTTGGCTTAATTTGATCTCTTTAAACCGTATTTCCTGTCATTCTCATCACATCCCACAGTCACCCAAATGCTGACAAAACAAAATGTGTCAACACCCCCTTGCTAAGTGCTATATGTTATCATATACAATAGCCTGTGATGTACAAAACCTATTTTGGTGAAGTTTAGAAAAGTTAAGTTAATTTCCGAAAGTAAAATATTTGGCAAATGATAGATCTGATCATGGAATCCAGAATTTTTATTTTCAACAGTCCTTCCATATAATATCAGATAATGCCAGGATGATATCTGCTTGAGAGATAAGTCAATAATTTTCTTGCTTACTTAAAACCTACTAAGCATTATTTCTCAAAGAATAAATAATATTTTGATGCATTTCAAAGGTAGGGAACTCCTAGACCCATGCTTGTTCCCTCCTTGGTTCTTTTGAAGTGTCAAAATATATGTATCTGGATGAAAACACCCACCACTGATTGATGGATGAGAAAAGCATTGGTGGAATTCCCAGAGAAGCTACTTAATCCTCTTCTATCCAACCTCAGATATTTAAATAAAATGGGCCATGAAAACACCATGCTAAAGGTGAACTCAAAACAATAATGGTCATCAACACCAAATTAATTCCTAGTCTTAGAATCTTTCTCTGTTTATTATCACTATATAATTATTTGTTGATTTATGTTTTTAGTTACTGTCAAGTCATTTATTATTATTATTTTTTGTTTTAGTAGATGAATTCTCAGATATGGCTTCATTTATTACAGTTCTACAAGTATTACATCATTTTTAATTCAACATCTTAGACTACAAAACTTTGGTTTTCTTAAAATCAGCATTGGTTGCTTGATTGTAGGCTTGTCACCAAAAAGTGCTGCTTCGCTTTCTGTGGTTGGAAATCTTTTCTGATATATCAAGGGATTTTCCTTCTGAAACTGTTTTAGTTTTTACCTTTTCTCCTTTAGAGGCAAACTATTGTTTTAAATAATATTCTCTAAAAGTTCTGCAATTGCAGTTGAGAGGTAGAAATTTTTTGTTCATCACTCTTCTGCACTAATCTGCTTACAATATGAATAAGTTGGCAACGGAGTAATCAATCCATCTCCAGGAATTTTAATATAACCCTTTCTTAAGCAGTCAAGATGCTTCTCCACTGCACTCTGTAAGTACGAGGGTACTTGAAGAATTTCCTGATGATGATCCATTAAGAAAGAAACTAATCTTGCAGCCAGCAGCTCATCAGATCTACTTCTTCTGCACAGCATAGCACACACCAAGAAAATGTATGTATCATCAGTGATCTTGTACCCATTGCATCATGGAGTTTGGGCATATCAACATTTTGACTTATTTGAGAAATCATTTGCATTAAAAGTTGAAGTTTTCTATGACTCCGTGGGGGAAGTAACAAGCAATACAACTGTACAGCATCAATGGCAACCTTTTCTAAATGAGGCTGCAGCAAACTTTGTGAGCCAGTCAACATAAAAGTTGGAGAAAAGGAATTTTCTGAAAGTGCTATTATACTTTTGCAGAGTCTTTTATTGAATATACTAGACTTTCCAGGTTGACTTTCCATAGCTGTTAGTACATTTGAGCTGTTTTGTCCAAAATGAGTGATATGATTTGGCTTAATGGTAATTTCAGCCACTGGTGTATTGATGTAACTATTTTTTCTTTCATTACTACTACTTCTTCTT
>NW_006408726.1:2518931-2521477 GCF_000296735.1 Chrysochloris asiatica
TTGAGTCCATCGATGCCATCGATGCTGCCACTTGGCTAATGCATCTCATTGGGGGTTTTCCTCTTTTTCTCTGACCCTCCATCTTACCAAGCATGATATCCTTCTCCAGTGACTGTTCCCTCCTGACAATATGTCCAAAGTATGAGACATGGGAACATTGAATGGTTTAACATTAAAAAAGGTGTGTGACAAGCTTGTATTCTTTATTCGTACTTCTTCAACCTGTAAGCTGAGCAAATAATCTGATGCTTTTTGGATCAGGTACAGGTTCTTCATGAGCACAATTAAGTGTTTCAGAATACTCATACTTCACAATGCTTTCCATAGCTTGTCATGATCCACACAATCGATAGACTTTGCATAGTCAATAAAGCACAGGTAAGCATCTTTCTGATATTCTTTGCTTTCAGCCAAGATGCATTGGACATCAGCAATGATATCCCTTGTTCCATGGCCTCTTCTGAATCCAGCTTGAACCTCTTGAAGTTCTCTGTCAGTGTATGATTTTAGCCATTTCTCTATTACCTTTAGCAAAACTTTACTCATATGGGATCTCAAAGAGATTGTCCAATGATTTCCATATTCCAATGGGTCACCACTCTTTGGAATGGTTACAAATATGGATCTCTTCTAATCAGTTGGCCAGCTAATTGTCCAAATTTCTTGGCAGTGATGAATGAGTGTCTGCAGTGCTACCTCACTTTCTTGAAAGATTTCAATTTTTATTCCATAAATTCCTGGTGCCTTGTTCTTTGAGAATTCTTTCAATGCACCTTGATTTCCTCCTTCAGTATCATTCACTCTTGTTCATCTGCTACTTCTTGAAATGGTTGAATATCAACCATTTTCTTTGGACACAGTGACTCTGTGTATTCCTTCCATCTTCTTTTGATGCTTTCTGCATCATTCAATAATTTGCCCAGAGAATCTTCAATAACGAAAATCGAGGCTTGAATTTTTTCCTTCAGTTCCCCCAGCTTGAGAAATGCTGAGAGTGTTCTTCATTTTTTGTTTCCTGATTATTGATCTTTGCACATTTTGTTATAATATTTGGCTATATCATCTCAAGCTGATTTTTGAAAATTTCTGTTCAGCTCTTGTACCTCCTCATTTCTTCCATTTGCTTTAGCATCTCTACACTGGAGAGCAAATTTCAGTGTTTCTTCTGACATCCATTTTGACCTTTTCCTTCTTTCTTGTCTTCTCAATGACTTTTTGCTTTCTTCATGTATGATATTCTTGGTGTCATCCCACAAACTCTTCTGGTCTTTGGTATTTAGTGTTTAATGAATCAAATCTGTTCTTCAGATGATCTCTAAATTCAGGTGGGATATATTCAAGGTCATATTTTGGCTCTCATGTACTTGTTTTCATTTTCTTCAGCTTCAGTTTGAATTTGCATATGACTAATTCATGGTCTGTTCCATAATTTTCTCCTGCCCTTGTTTTGACTGATGAGATGGAGCTTTACCATCGTCTCTTTCCACAGATGTATTCAATTTGATTTCTATGTATTCCATCTGGCAAGGCCCATGTATACAGTCGTCTCTTAAGCTGTCTAAAGGTATATGAAATGAACAAATCATTGGTTTTGCAGAATTCTATCATGCATTCTCCAGCATCATTTCTATTACCAACACCATATTTTTCAACTAGTGATCCTTCCTCTTTGCCACCAACCTTTGCATTCTAATCACCAATAATGGTCTATAAATCTTGAGTGCATGTTTGATCGATTTCAGATTGAAGAAGTTGGTAGTTTTCTTCCATTTCATCCTCACTGGCTTTAGTAATTGGTGTGTACATTTGAATAACCATGGTATTAACTGGGTTTCCCTGTAGGCTCATGCATGGATATTATCCTATCACAGACAGGGTTGTACCTCATGACTAATCTGGATATATTCTTTTTCACAATGAATGAAACACCATTCCTCTTCAATTTGTCAATGCTGGCATAGCCAATATCAGTCAATTTCTGCTCACTAATGCCTAAGATATTGATGTTTATGCATTCCATTTCATTTTTGACAACTTCCAATTTTCCTAGAGTCATACTTCGTACATTCCATGTTCCAATTTTCAATGGATGTTTACAGCTGTTTCTCTTCATTTTGAGTTGTGTCCCATCAGCAAATGAATGTCCTATGGGCTTTTCTCCCACAGGCTTTACTCCATTTGCGTCATCATGATCAACTCTACTTTGAGGAGACAGCTCTTCCCCCGTCACATTTTGAGTGCCTTCCAACCTGAGGGGCTCATTTTCTGGTACTATAGTGTTTTTCTGCTATTCATAAGGTTTTCAGTGACTAAATATTCAGAAGTAGTTCATTACTCTTTCTTCCTATTCTGTCTTTGTCTGGAAGCTCATCTGAAATCTGTCAACCATGGGTGATCCTACTTGTTTTTAAATTACCAGTGGAACGAAACAATGTCCAATCCTGGGCCAAGCTCACTACCGTTGTCACACTTGAGTCCATCAATGATGCCACCTGGCTGATCCATCTCGTTGGGGGTCTTCCTCTTTTTCTCTGACCCTCCACCCT
>NW_006408726.1:2522787-2525281 GCF_000296735.1 Chrysochloris asiatica
AGTTAAAATTCTTACTGATGAAGATCACAGAGGACATCCTTCAGTATGGGTTGTACCTCAGTGTAAGAAAACAAAAATTCTCACCACCATAACAATAAAGAACATCATGATAAATGGAGAAAAGATTGAAGTTGTCAAATAATTTTTTGTTTTGTTTTGTTTTTATTGTGAATTATGTGATAGTTTACATGGGAGAACATTAGCTTTATATTCATCCTATCTTATTTCATTTCATTACAATGGTTATAATCCCATGCATGCATCACCAAACAACCAAAGGGTACATCCTGTAAGCCTTTCCCCCAGCCATCAACACACAGACTCTCTCTCTCTCCCTGAGTCCAGAGTCACCAGCCACTCCATCTTTCTACATCATCAACTCTGCCTCCATTTCTGGCATCACTGCTTTTCTAGAATGGGTCCTGAATTCTGCTCTTCTCCCTTGAGGTCCCAGGGACCTGCACTCCTGGACTGCAAAATCAAAAACTCCCCTCCTTTCATTAAACAACATCTACCTTTACATTTCCAACACTCACAGTCAGTCCTAGTAGCAATTATTCATTATTGAACCACAAGAGTCTTATCCTAATCTCCTTTCATCTGCACCGTCCAGACAGGTTGGAAACCACTCAGTGGAGATTCTACCTTCCCCTACACCCTCTGGAACTAGGTATCCTCTTGAAAGCTTGTAAACCAGTCTTTGTATCCATCCCTCCCCCCACCCCCCGTTTTGGATAGCCAATGTCTAAATTGCCCATCCTTGTAGACCCTGAATATCGAGGGTTAGGAATGATCCTCCCTGTAAACATTTGTTCCCTCCTTTGAGCTACTATATCCACAAGCATAGGTCAAATTCATCAAATTGTGGTGGATTACTCTTTTTTTCCTCTTCTTTCTTCTTCCAGTCGAGGTCTAATCATCTAGTCCATTGAAGCCAGTTCAAATCTGCACTTATGGGTGTTTTTGTGCATCTACCCTCACTTTCTGTTCTAGTTCTCTGTGGCCAAGTTCCTGTCCTTGGGCTTAGATCTCCCCAGGTCTCACCATACTGCTGGCCAACCAGGTCTCAATCCAGGGTGACATGAGTCTATTGAATGTCATTGATGCTTTCCTCCTACCTCCCTTATCAGTGATCAACATGGTCACCAACAAGACCATATGCCTGCTCTAGTCCTCCCCTTGAGTCTTAGTCTTGGAAAGGCATTTGCCCTGAGGGCACCTAACCACCTGCCTTGATGGATCCCTTGTGAACAACTTGTTTGTTCTTGTAGTAGTCAATCTGACTGCCATTATGTTTTTTTTTTTTTTTTTCCCTGCTGGTTTTTCTTTCAAGAAGTTTCTTCTGTTCTAGCCACTCCAGGCTGGTCTTCTTGTCCTTTCAAGTGGAAATTTCCCACCTCAGAAGATTCTGGATGGGGATCAGGATTCCACCTCTGGTCTTATGCAATACAAAGGCTCCACAGGAAGCCTCCTTCACTGGGCATGCTGTAGCCCCACACTAGGTATTACAATTTGTTATAGGCAGAAGAATGACTTACAACATTTCTAGAGTAATGTTTCTGGCTATACCTTTCTCTCTCCCTCAAGTGTTTATTTTACAATAGTAGGTAAGAGAAACCAGATTCAAAAGACAGCCAAGCATTTTAACATTATTTCCCCTCTTTTACCCATTCAAACCATGCCTCAATTCCTGTATTCCAGAGCCCTCTTGTTCCAACGTTATGCATACATCACAATTTACCTCTGTCTCATTTAGCTCATGCAAACCTGCCTAACTGTTTTCCAATCTGGCTTGTTCTTCATTCCACTCCCTCTTCTAGTGAATTGCCTCCCCACCCTCCAGCACCCAAACTATCCTGTATCTATGCCCTACCCTGTGCTCCACCTTCTGGTTCTTCCCCTCACCCCAACCCATACATCCCATTAACCAGCAAATAATTTTTTTCCTCTTTTAGTGTGGGTACTTTTTCTTAATTTTTTTACAATAATGGTCCTATGCATTATTTCTCCTTTTATAACTGACTAATTTCACTCAGCATAAGGTCCTCAACATTAATTAATGTTATGCAGTGGTTTGCAGCTTCCTTATTATTCATCAAAATAGCATAATATTTCATTGTGTATATATACCAAAGTTTGTTTATCCATTGTTCCATTGATGGGAACTTAAGCTGTCTCCATCTTTTTGCTATTGTAAATAGTGCTGCTATAAACATTGGTGTGCATATATATACTTGTGTTATGGCTTATATTTCTTGTGGATAAATACCAAGCAGAGGAATTGCTGGATCATAAGGTATCTTTATTTCTAACCTTCTGAGGAAGTGCCATATTGTTTTCCAGAGTGGTTGTATCATTTTGCAATCCCATCAGCAATGTAGGAGGGTCCCAGTCTTTCCAAATCCTCACCAGCATTTATTGTCCTCTACTTTTTTTTTTTTTATCTTTGCTGTTATTGCTGGTGTGAGATGATATCTCATTGTTGTTTTGATTT
>NW_006408726.1:2525612-2526121 GCF_000296735.1 Chrysochloris asiatica
ACTCATCTCTGCCAAGAAATTTGGAAGACAACTATCTGACCGACTGATTGGAAGAGATACATATTTGTGCCCATTCCAAAGAGAGGTGACCCAATGGAATGTGGGAATCATCGCACAATCTCTTTGATATCTCAAGCAAGTAACGTTTTGCTAAAGGTAATGCAGAAATGGCTACAATCATACATTGGCAGAGAACTTCCAGAGGTTCAAGCTGGATTCAGAAGAGGTCGTGGGACAAGAGATATCATTGTTGATGTCCGATGTATCTTGACTGAAAGCAGAGTATATCAGAAAGATGTTTACCTATGCTTTATTGACTACACAAAGGCTTTTGATTGTGTGCATCATGACAAGCTATGGACAGCATTGCGAAGTATGAGTACTCCAGAGCACTTGATTGTACTTCTGAGGAATCTGTACCTGGACCAAGAAGCAGTTTTTCGAACAGACCATGGGAACACTGATTGTTTTAAAATTGGGAAAGGTGTGCGACAAGGTTGTGTTCTTTC
>NW_006408726.1:2526956-2532966 GCF_000296735.1 Chrysochloris asiatica
GTCAAGTGTGGCAGCGGTAGTGAGGTTGGCCCAGGATTGGACATTGTTTCATTCTGCTGTGCATGGGGTTGCTATGAGTTGGTTCCAACTTGATGGCACCTGACAATAACAACAACAACAGTTTTCTATATATTTTAGAAATTACTCTCTTTTCTGATTTGTCATTGCAAAAGATTTTTCCCATGCTGTGGGCTCCCTTTTTACTCTTTTGTTGAAGTTTTTTGATGCACATAAAGTTTAAATTTTTAGTATGTCCCAATTACCTATCTTGTTTGTGTAATTTTCAAAACGTTTGATAGTCTGTGTATGCCCTGATTAGAGCCCTGACATTTGTGTCCATTTTTTCATTGATGGCCTTTATAATTCTGGGATTCACATTTAGGTCTTTAATTCATGCTGAGTTGGTTTTTGTATAAGGTGTGAGGTAAAGGTATTTTTTCAATCTTTTGCATATCACTTTCCAGTTCTGTCAGCACCATCTGTTAAGAGACTATCACCTCCCCCTGAAATATAATTAGGCACTTTGTTGAAACCAGTTGGCTGTATGTGAATGGGTTAATTTCTATTTTCTCAATTCTGTTCCATTGATCAATGTATCTTTCATTGTACCAGTACAAGGCTGTTTTACTCACTGTAGCTGTTTAGTAAATTTTTAAATCAGGGAGAGAGAGGCTTTGAACCTTATTTTTAGCAGTGCTTTACTTATCTTTGGTCTCTTACTTTCCATATACAATTTTTCATTGTTTTTTTCCATCTCTTTGAAGAATGTTGTTGGAATCTGGATTGACATTGCATTATATGGGTAAATTGCTTTGGGCAGTGTTGACATTTTTATAATGTTAAGCCTTCTTATCCAGGAGCATGGAACAGTCTTCCATTTTTGTAAGTCTCCGTTGGTTTCTTCTGGTAGTGTTTTGTAGTTTTCTTTGTATAGGTCCTTTCTTTCTCTGGTTACATTTATTCCTAGATACATCATCCTTTAACTGGCTGTTGTAAATAATATTGTTTTCCTAAAGTGTTTTTCAGCTCTGTCATTTTTGGTATAGAGGAATCCAACTGATTTTTGTATGTTGTTGGTCTTATACCATGCCACGTTGATGAATCTTCCAATGAGGTCTAGTACTTTTTTATTGAATCTCTGTGAGTTTCTATGTACAGCATCATATCATCTGCAAATAGAGAGCGTTTTACTTCCTCTTTGTCAATTTGGATGCCTTTAATTTCCCTATCTTGCCATATAGCTCTGGCTAAGATTTCCAAAAGAATATTGAATAGGATTGGTGACAAAGGGCATTCTTGTTTGGTTCCTGTTCACAGAGGGAAGGCTTTCAAGTTTCTCTCCATTGAGAGTAATGTAGGCTGTTGGTTTTGTATATATGCTCTTAATTATGATGAGGAATTTCTCTTCAATTCCTACTTCGTTGAGTGTTTTTTTTCAGGAATGGATGCTGAATTTTGTCAAATGTCTTTTCTGCATCACTTGATAGGATAATATGGTTCTTTTCCCTTTTCTTATTTATATGGTGGGTTACATTGATTGTTTTTCTAATGTTAAACCATCCTTGCATCCCTGATATGCATCCCACTTGATCATGTTGTATTATTTTTTTGATGTGCTGCTGCATGCTGTTGACTAGGATTTTGTTGAGAATTTTTTGCATCTGTGTTCATGAGGAATATTGATCTATGATTTTCTTTAATAGTGATGTCTTTCCCTGGTTTTGGTATGAGAGTTTAGCTTTCTTCATAGAATATATTAGAAAGCTTTCCATCCTCTTCTATATTCTGGAATAATTTGAGTAGAATTGTTGATAGCTTTTCCCGTAATGTTTGGTAGAACTCACCAGTGAAGCCATATGGACTTCGACTTCTTTTGGTTTGGAGTTTTTTGATGACCTGATCAATTACTTCTTTTGTTATTTGTCTGTTCACATTTTCTAATGCACTCTGTATAAGTTTTACACCCTCGGAAACCGTATACAGGGTCGCTATGGGTCGGAACCGACTCAATGGCACATAACAACAACAACAACAACTGTATAAGTTTAGGTGGTGTGCCGTGAAGTAGGTTCCGACTCATAGTGACACTATATTGGGTTTCCGAGGTTGTAAATCTTTACAGGAGCAGAAAGCCTCATCTCTCTCTCATGGAACCACTTGTATTTTTGAACTTCTGACCTTGAGATTAGCAGCCCAACTCATAATCTCTACGCTACCAGAGCTCCTTGTAAGTTTGGGTAGGTCATGTTTTTCTAAAAATGTATCCATCTCTTCTAAGTTTTCAAATTTGTTGGAGTACAACTCTTCATAGTATTCTGTTATTATCCTTTTGTTTTCCTTTGGTTCTGTTGTGAAATTGTCCATGTGGTTTCTAATGCATGTTATTTGTGTCTTCTCCCTCTTTTCTTTTGTTAGGTTTGCCATTGGTTTATCAATTTTGTTTTAATTATTAAATTAAATTAAATTAAATATTACTTTAATTATTAAAATATTTTGAAAGTGGCATATTAAAATTTCACTCTATAATTATAGATTTATCTATTTCTTTCTTCCATTCTAGTAGGGTTTGTTTTATATATCTTTCTGTTCTTTCATTGGGAGCATAGATGTTTATTATGGTTATGTCATCTTACTCAATTGACCCTTTAATCATTGCACAGTGTCCTTCTTCATCTCTTACGCTGGTTTTTGCCTTAAAGTTTATTTTATCAGCGATTAGTATTGCCACTCTTGCTTGTTTTTTATTGTAATTAGCTTGGTATATTTTTTCCCATCCTTTAACTTTTAGTCTGTTTTTATCTTTGTGTATAAGGTGTGTCTCTTGCAGGAGCATACTGAAGTGTCTTGTGATCTTATCCATTCTGCCACTCTCTATCTCTTCACTGGTGTATTTAATCAATTGACAGTGTAATTATCAATGTTGTTGTTGTTGTTATGTGCCATTGAGTTGGTTCTGACTCATAGTGACCCTGTACAGGGTTTCTGAGGCTGTAAATCTTTGCAGGAGCAGAAATCCTAATCTTTCTCCCACAGAACAGCTGGTAGTTTTGAACTGCTGACCCTGAGGTTAGCAGCCCAATTCGTATCCATTATGCTACCAGAGTTAATTGCTGTCATTATGTTAAATTTTGTGGTTCTGTTCATTCCTTTGTTCTGCATGTCTTCTTGCCTGAGTTCATGTTTTTTTGTGGTATTTCTTGTCAGTTTCTTCTTAGTTTTAATATTTCCATTTTCTACTTGGATCTTCATTTTCATGGTATGTTGTGAAGTATTAACTTTCCATAGGGTTACCCTGTAGTCTATTAACTTTCCCGGCAATTAAAACAGTATATTGTGTTCTGCAATCTACCTGATCACCTGGATCCCTGTTCCTATATGTTTTCCCTTCTTTGACATTGTTAATATATTGATATTTGATTGGCTTCACTGATCCTCTGAATTTGTTGTTGTAATTTTGTTCTCTTCTGAACTCTGCTATCTGTCTACTGAGTTCCAGGTGGTGTTGCCACATCTGTCCATCTCTGGTTATTGTCTGTTCATGTTGATTTTCATTCCAAAGAACTCCCTTTATGATGTTATGAAGCATTGGATTGGTTTTGACAAAATCTGTTAGCTTCTGTTTATCCTGGACTGTTTTGATTGTACCATCATATTTGATTGACAGTTTTGCTAAATAGATGATTCTTGGTTGACGGTTTTTTTCTTCGAGGGATTTATATGTGTCTCCTCATTGCCTTCTTGCCTGCATAGTTTCTACTGAGACAGTGAGAGTTTAATCTGATTTGTCTGCCTTTGTATTAACACATATCTTTACCCTGGCTGCTTTTGGGATTCTTTCCTTGTCTTTTATTTTGTATAGCTTGACTACAATATATTTTGGTGATTTTCTTTTAGGGACTATCCTTCCTGGGGTTCGTTCAGCTTCTTAAATGTTTATCAACTCATCCTTCAAGGTGCTAAGGACATTTTCTTCCCAAAGATCCTCAACTATCTCCTTTATGGACTTCTGTGACTCCTCCTATTCCAAAATTCCAATAATTCTTAGTTTATTCCTCTTTATGTTATCCAGCATGAATCTTAGCCTCTCTTCAGATTTTTTTATCCTTGTTTCCTGCTTGCTTGTCTATCTTAGCAATATTGAGAGATTTGTTTTCTAGCTTGCTAGTTCTGGTTTCCATTTCTTCAATTCTTCTCCTTTGCCCTTTCAGTGTATTGTGTATCACTGTATCAGCCTGGCTATGGCCCCACCCTCTGATCTCAACCCAGGCCAAGAGACCTCATAGGGTGCATCCCAATTGATTTAGAAATCACCATATTTTCCTTTCATAGTTAGATTTCTCCACCAGTGGGTGTGGGGAAACTGGTGACTTATACAAAATCTAAAATTCTGAAGCAGATCTGGGAGAGTGCCTTCTCTGGTTTTTCCACCCGTCTGCCAAGGAGCCTCTCCTACCTGCCTTTGCTTCACCCACCCCCAAACTGAAGTCTCCCCAAAGACTTCATTTTGATTAATTTGAATACCAACACTCTTAGAAGTAGCCATCAAAAAACCAAAGAACATATTGCATTAGGCAAATCTGCTGTACAGAGCCTCTTTAATGTGTTCAAGTGCAAACATATCAGTTTGAGTACTAAGCACTGGGCCAAAGCCATGGTATTTTCAATAGCTTCATATGCATTGGAAATTTGGATAATGAATAAGGAAGAATTATAGAAGCATTGATGCATTTGAGTATGGTGTTGGAGAAGAATATTAAAAGTACCATGAACTACTAGAAAAACAAATAAATATTTGTTGAAAGAAGCACACTCAGAATGCTTCTTAGAAGCCAGGATGGTGAGACTTCATCTCTCATACTTCAGATATATTATCAGGAGGAACCAATCCCTGGTGAAGGACATCATGCTTGCTAAAGTAGAAGGTCAGTGAAAAAGGGCAAGAGACCCAACAAGATGACTGGTATGGTGACAGCAGCAGTGGACTCAAGCTTAACACACCAATTGTGATGAAAGAGCGGGACTGGGCAGAGTTTGTTCTGCATAAGGTCACTATGTATCTGACTAGATGACACCTGACAACAATATAGACTTTTTAATGATAATGGTTACATTTTCACAATGCATCATTATTCTCATTCATTTGTTCTACTTGCTGATGCCATTTTGAGTACTCTAGTTTTTCCCCCTTTTACCGTTTCATCCTTACTTTAGAGTTATATTTGACCATAGATGATTTTACATAAAGAAGCTTATAATGCATGTGTAATACTCTTTATTTTATGAGTCAGTCTGTTATTTAGCAAAAAGGTGACCTCAAGTAATACGTTTGATTTAAGATTTAAAGTATATCTTGGTGCCATAGGCTAAAGAAGTCCCTAGTCTCAATCGATCCAGTATGTAGGAACTTTTTTAAGAAGTTGAATTCTGTTCCCCATTTCTCTCCCCTTCTTTAAGGATCCATATACTGTGGCCCTGATCAGAATTGTTGGTACTTGTAGCTGTGCACCATCTAGTTTTTGGACTCTGGGTAGAGGAGGCCATAGTTCCTGTTGATTGTCTCTTATTCCAGATAAATAGAGACCCCAATAGTTACAGCTTAGATGGCTGCACTGAAGCTTTAAAATCCTAGGCACTACTATCACATTGGAATTTAGATCCTATCCTTCATTAACTATATTATGCCAATTGACAAAATTGTTCCACAAGTTTATTGTCCTAAGTCTTCAAATACAGAAAAACAGTCTCTTGAGATGTTTGATAATGTTTAAGAATTATCTGTACCTGTGTACTCTATTTGGCTTATTATCCATTGACTTGGTTCCAACTTATAGTGACACTATATAGGGTCTCCAAGGGGTGACTGGTGGGTTTGAACCTTGTGGTTATCCTAAATGCCACACCAGGACACACACACACACACAAACTCTCTCTCTCTCTGTATATATATATATGCATATATATATGTGTATATATATATATATACATACATACATACATATATATATATACA
>NW_006408726.1:2533066-2537905 GCF_000296735.1 Chrysochloris asiatica
GAGCTCCTTATGAATATGTGTGTATAGATAGATAGATGATAGATAGATAGATAGATAGATAGATAGATAGATAGATAGATGATAGATAGATAGATAGATAGATGATAGATAGATAGATGATAGATAGATAGATGATAGATAGATAGATAGATAGATAGATAGATAGATAGATAGATAGATAGATAGATAGATAGATATGGAGTCCTAGATAATGGACTGGACCTCAAGGTCAGTTTGAAATACAAGGTCAGTGGTTCAAACTCACCAGTTGCCATTCAGAAACCCTATAAAGGGTTGCTATGAGTTGGAACTGATATGACAGCACTTAACATGTATAGATAAATGAAATGCACACATATACTTGTTTATATATGTCTAGAGATCTATCTGAACACACTCATAATCACATATCCATGTTCATATACTATATGGCAGTTTACATGTTTATGTAAACACACACATAGCTCTTAGTTGTTGCTTGTGTATGTTGTAAAATTATATTTCTCTTATGCAATTTTAATAACATAATTTACTTTGATCAAGCTGTGTGTAGTTTACCTATATCCAATGCTACCTTTCCCATCACAAAAAAATAGAAAGTGACTAAGAATAGGTGATTTTTAAAACTCATGGAAGAATTCCGTTATCTTTTAATCCCATTTTCCACAAATATTTTGAGACTCTCATGTATTTCAATACTCCCCCTCCTTCCCTGATGATCAGACCAACAATGAGTGTTAGCTTCTGTATGTATGTGTGTGTGTATTATATATATATATATAGAGAGAGAGATAGATAGATAGATAGTCATATATATAGTATATATGTGTGTGTATGTGTATATATGCATACATACATATATACATAATATAGTCCTGGTATGGCGCTGTGGATTTATACACTAGATTGCAAATCCATTTAAACTGCAAGGTCGGTGATTCAAGCTCACCACTTGCTTCTCAGAAATTCAGTAAATATCTGTCCCTTTGTTATTAACTTCTTTAACTTTGCATAGTGTCCTTCAGATTCATCCACATTATGTTACAAGAATGAATTATTGTTCTTTATTGTTACATAGCATTCCATTGAGTACATATACCGATACTTTTATCCATTCATCTATTGATGTGTACTTAGGTTGTTTCCAACATTTTGCTACTATGAATAATGCTGCAATGACATAGGTGTGCATGTATCCATTCTTGTCACTGCTATGAGATTTCTAGTGTACACCCTATCTCCACTTATCGACATGGACACACTTCAAAGATCAAGTGATTAGATGATATTTGGCAATATGGGAAAATGGAGGTAGGAATTCTTGGGTGTCGCCTTGCTTTCTTCTAAGAAACTTGGGGTTAGTGGGTGGTATACTGGAATCCTTTCCTTGTTTTTATTCCATCTCCTTCCCTCCACTTACTCCCAACTACCCTACCACGTTTCCCTCCTTTCTGTTGTTCCTCTGATAATCTTCTTAACCTCCACTTTCCTGCTTGCCAGGAAGTTAGTTAGAGTTTGAGATCTGGTGCTTGAGCAACTCCATGAAGCCAATGGATCAGCCATACTGAAGGGATACAAGCACAGTGGGCACAGGCCTGGATGGGACTTGACAGGAGTGCCAACATAGGGACCTGAGTGTGCTCCTGCACCACATATGGCCCATTCCAGTAGGGTCTGAGAGCCCTCTTGCTTGCTCTCTCAGCAATTCTATCCCTAAGCCCAGCTGATTTGTGCTGTCTGGAACCAGGAACCATTGTAATTTGGGAACCTGTCCCCACTGCTGGGAGCTCAGGCAGCTTCCCCACACAAGCTGGGGCTAGAACAGGAGAAGGAGGTACTTGAACATGGGTAACTCCAAGCGATACCACACTAAGACACCAACCTTCATCACACCATCACACGCACCTTTACTCTCCTCTTAGACATCAGAGTTAATTACTGCCAAACATACATCACTAATGTACAAAAGAGTCAGATAGCGGATTTCTTAACAGTTGTCATCAATGTGAAATGACAGCTAATGAGACAGTCCATAAGTGAGGAGTAGATATACATAGCTACATCGAGACTGATGAGCCATAAGGTATTTGTGCTTTTTTAGGAAGTACCAGTGTGGCACTGTGGGTTAATGCACCAGACTGCAAAGCCATTTGAACTACTAGGTTGGTGGTTCAAGCTCATCAGCTGATTCTTGGAAACCCTATACAGGGTCATTATGGGTCAGAATCGACTCAACGGCACTTGACAACAACAACAACACCATAATGTTGGAGTCCTGGTGTGGTGCTGTGGGTTACTGCATCAGACTATAAAACCCTTTGAACTGCAAGGTAAGTGGTTCAAGCTCATCAGCTGTTCTGCAGAAACCCTATAGAGGATCGCTATGAGTTGGAACCAACTCAATGGCAATTAACAACAACAACCATAATGTTATCACCTAGTGGTTGTACCATTTCAATCCCACCAGCAGTTCACATGGGTTCCAGAAGTCTCACAACCTTGACAGTATTTGTTGTTTTCTATTTTTCATATCAGTCCCATATTTGCAAGATTGAGATGGTATTTCATTGTAGTTTTGATTTGCATTTTGCTGAAGTTAGATGATCATAAGCATCTTTTTATGTTAGCTAGCTGCTTACATGTTCTCTTTATTGAACTGTCCATTCATGTTCTTTGACTGTTTTTTTAATTAGATTATTTGTTGAGCTGTTGAAGTTTTCTATTTATTTTAGAGATTAACTTTTATCAGAAATGTCATTTCCAAAGATATTTTTCCTAGTCTACAAATTATCGTTTTATAATTTTGATAAAGTATTTTATTGTGAATTGAGTGATAGTTTACATGGGAGAACATTGGTTTTACACCATCATTTCATTGCAATGATTACAATCTCCTCCATTATCATCATTCAACAATATTTGGGGGGGGGGCAGATGTACACAAAAATACTCAGGAATGTATAATAATTTAAACAATCAAAGGGCACATTCTGAAAGCCTGCCTCCTGGCCACCAACACTCAGCCTTTATCTTTCCATGAGTCTAAAGGCCTCAGCTGCTTGCTTTCTCAATGTCCTCAACTCTGCCTCCATCTCTGGTGTTTCTATTTCTCTGGATAGGGTCCCTAAATCTGCGTGTGCCCTTCTCCCTTGATGGTCCTAGAGTCCTCTATTTCTGGACTGTAAGATCAACTATTCCACAGTTATTGTTAAAAAAAACTTGTATCTTTACAGTTGTGACAGTCGGAATTAGTCACGATAACAATTACTCACTATTGAATTAGAAAACCTTATGCCCATCTCTTTTCACCAGACTCTTCTAGATGAGATGAAAACTATTCAGTAGGGACTCTACCTTCCCTCACACACTCTTAAACTAAACTCCCTCATTAAAATTTGTAAGCCAATCACTTCATGTCTTTACCGCCCCTTCATTTTAGGTAGCCAATATCTCAGTTGCCCACCCATATCTACCCTTTATACAGAGGGGAATGGATTGATCTTTGATGTGAAGATTCTGTCCCTCTCACTTGGTATTTTGAGCTACTATATCCATAAGTGTAGGCCAAGTTCATCAAATTGTAGCAATTTACACTTGTTTCCTTCATCAAAAATTGTTTTTCTGTTTTTTTATCCTTCTCTAGTTGAGTTCTGATTATAAAGCCATCGAGGCTAGGTCAAATGGGAACTTTCTGCAAGTTTAGACAGTATTGTGCATCTCTCCTTATTTTATATCAGCTTGAAGATTCACTCTCAGCTCTAGCCCTCCATAGCTGAGTCCTTGTCCATGGGCTCAGGAGTCCTAAGGTCTCACCACACTTCGGACCAACCAGCCCTTCCTCTTCTCTCTCTCATGTCCAGGTCAACAGAAGTCTATAGAAAATGGTTGACCTCAGCCCATATCTTCATTGCTGGCTCTCCCCCTCTTCCACTCACCAAGAGACCAACATGGTCATCAGCAAGTTTACATGTCTGCTCATGTGTTCCCTTTGAGTTTCAGTCTTGAATGGGTTTTGTCCTCAAGGGACTTGATTGGTTGCCTTGATGGCACCCCGGCAAACAACTTGCTTGCTCTTGTAGTAGCCAATCAGACTGCCTTTTTTAAAATTTTTATTTTTCCTGCTGATCTTTCTTTCAAGACGTATCTTTTGTTTCTCTAGCTGTTCCAGACTTTTCTTATATATTTATTTTTAACATTTAGGTCTTGGATTTATTTTTAGTTACTTTGATCATTTTTTTAAATATATATATAGTGTGAGATAGAGATATGGATGCTGTTTCACTTTTCTTCAAATGAATATCCATTTTTTTCCATCATCAATCATTAAAAAGACTATTTCTTCCTCATTTAATGGATTTTTAGCATGAGTTGAAAATCAGCTGCCCACAGCTATATGGATTTATTTCTTCTTTTTGATTATATCCCATTGATCTATATTATTGAACCAGACTGTTTTGAGTGCTGTAGCTGTATAGAGTCCTCATGTAGCACTGTAGGATAAGCACTGGACTTCAAGGTCAGTTTGAACCAAAATATCAGCAGTTCAAATTCACCAACCATTCCTCAGAAACCTTATACAGAGTCACTATTATGTGAAACCAACTTAACTGCACCTAACAACAACAACAATAGTGTGTGCTAAAATCAGGAAGTATAAGCCCTCCTACTTTGTTCTTCTTAAATATTGTTTGGCTTCTGCAGGGCTGTGTCTTTTTCCTTATAAAGTTAGTTAGTGATTAGTGTTTCCATTATTGCAATGAAAATCATTGGGATTTGAATTGAGATTGCATTGTTGTTGTTCTCAGGCGCCATCGAGTCGGAACCGACTCATAGCGACCC
>NW_006408726.1:2540563-2559597 GCF_000296735.1 Chrysochloris asiatica
TTATGCGTTCCATTTCATTTTTGACCACTTCCAATTTTCCCAAATTCATACTTCGTACATTCCATGTTCCAATTTTCAATGGATGTTTATAGCTTTGATAGTTTTCACAATTCATGGACATAGACTATTCTTCTATATATGTATGTATGTTTTTAGTTTATTCAAGTAGAGTTTAATAATTACCACTGTACAGGTTTTTTTTACATATTGTTTAGGCTTAATCCTAGGCATTTTATAACTTTGGAGGTATTGTTAATGCCATTAATTTTTTGTTTGTTGTTTGTTTGTTTGTTTTTCCATTTTCAGAGTTCTATTAGTTTACAGAAACGCAGTCCATCCTTGTGTAATAATCTTGTACCATGTTGCTGAATTCCTCTATTAAATTTAGTACCATCATTGTGGAATCTTTGGGCTATCTTATGTATAGAATTATGTCATTTGAAAACAGAAACAATTTTACTTCTTTTTTTTATGGAATGGAAGGAATGAGGAAATAAAAGAGCTGGACAGAAAATGTTCAAAGACCTGGAGTTAGAAAACTAAAAGGAAGAATGCATAAAGTACTCAATTTGAATGAACTGAAAGTAAAATTCAAACCTCAACTTGTAATATTGATGGATTCAATGGACAAAATATCGAATGATGCAGAAAATATAAAGATAAGATGGAAAGTATATACAGAGTAACTACTAAATAGAAATGATCAACATTCAAGTATTTAAGAGGTAGGAATGCAATGTCTGTTTGAACCACAAAGTTGGCAGACCAAGGTCACCATTGGCTCCTTGGAAACCCTGTACAGGATCTCTATGAGTTGACGCTGATTCAATGGCATTTAGCAACAACAAAACAACAACATATAATCAATCACTGATGGTACTGAAGGAAGAAATACAAGCTATATTTAAAACATTGGCAAAAAACAAAGCTCCTGGAATTGATGGGATACAAATTGAAATAGTTCAAAAAACTTGTGAAGTACTGGAAACACTCAATCATCTATACCAAGAAATTTGGAAGATCTGATCAACTGATTTGAGGAGTTTCATATTTGTGCCCATTCTAAAGAGAGGTGACTCAAGGGAGCATGGACATCTTCAAACTATAACATTAATATCATATGAAAGTAAAGTTTTGCTGAAGAGAATTTAAAAATGGTTGCAACAGTACATCAAAAGGAACTACCAAAATTCAAGCCAGCTTCAGAAGAGGGCATGAAACAAGAGATATCATTGCTGATGTCAGATGGGTGTTGGTTACAAGAAGAGAATACCAGAAAGATGTTTACATGTGCTTTATTGCCTATGCAAATGCTATGACTTTACGGATCATTACTAGATATGGAATAACATTAGGAAAAATAGGTATTACAGAATATTGAATTGTACTTATGAGGAACCTGTATATGAACAGAACAAGGGTGTACTGAATGGTTTAAAATAAGGAAAAGTGTGTGCTATGGCTATATTCTTTCTCCCTACATATTCAGTCTGTATGCTGAGCAAATAATATAAGAAACTGGATTATATGAAGAAGAATGAGGCATTAGGGTTGGAGGAAGACTTATTTGAAACCTGTGATATACAGATGATACAACCTTTTACTGGATATGAAGATGACTTAAAATGTTTATTGATGAAAATCAATGATTACAGTCTTCAGTATAGAAGTATCTAAAGAAAGCAAAAATCTTCACAACTAGACCAATAAATAACATCATGACAAATGGAAAAAATTTTGAAGTTGACAAAGACTTAATTTTGTTTGGATAAACAATCAACCCTCAAGAAAGCAGCAGTCAAGAAATCAAACAATGCATTGCATTAAGCAAATCTGCACAAAACCTCTTTAAAGTGTTCAAGAGCAAAGATATCAGTTTGAGGACTAAAGTGCTCCTGACTCAACTCATGGTATTTTTAAAGTCTCATATGCATGTGAACATTGAACAAATAATAAGGAAGATCATAGAAGAATGGATGCATTTGAGTTATGGTGTTGGAGACGAATGTTAAAAGTACCATGGACTGCCAGAGGAACAAACAAATCTATGTTGGAAGAATTGCAGCAAGAATGATTCATAAATGGTTCTTATTTGGTATACTAGAAGAGACAATATGAAAATAGTTTAAATAATGTCTGTTAACAGTATAATATTCATTTCATGAAATTAACCACAACTTTGTATATTATATTATATTGCATTTTGTGTTGCTATATTAAATACACTCCAGCATATCACTGCAGACATCGGGATAGGCTTTCTATTCAAGAATCAGTATTTCTGTGTGAATTTACCTATACTAAAGACGCTAGAATAGAAACTATCTGAAACCTACATTATTATGTTTATAATTGCCAAAGCAGTATTTTATACAATTGTAAACAACTCAAACGATTCTAATGTATGATAGTAATAATAATATATGGAACAATTTTCATCCTATATAGAGCTTCTTATGGGCTGAGCATTTTACATTGCATCATCACTGAACCTGTTAACAAAGAATTTAACAAGGAAACATAGCAATAACATTTAGAGATGCATGCACAATAATAATTAACTACTTGGTTTCATTTATATCTTTCTTCAAAACCTGACCGCTTTTTTTAACTCTATTGCACATTCTGTTTTAAGTAATGCTGCAAAGCACTGAAAAACTATCTGTGTAGAACAGATATTTTTAAGACTATATGTCTGTGTATAGAGTCCTAGTGTGGTGCTGTGGGCTAATGCACTGAACTGCAACGTAGGTTTGAACAGCAAGGTTGGTGGTTCAAGCTCACCAGTTGCTTCTCAGAAACTATATACAGGGTTGCTATGAATCAGAACAAGGATCTCTGGTAGCATAGTAGTTACAAATCGGGCTGCTAACCTCAAGAGCGGCAGTTCGAAACTACCAGCCGTTCCATGGAAGAAAGATGAGGCTTTCTGTTCCTGTAAAGATTTACAGCCTCGGAAACCCTGTAGAGGGTCACTACAAGTCCATACCGACTCTGTAGTACTTTAGAACAACAACAACAACAACAATGAGGCAAAACTGACTTGACAACACTTAACGATAACAACAACAATTATATACACTTCAATGTAAAGAAAGCAAAAATCCTCAAAACTGGACCAATAGACATCATGATAAACAGGGAAAATATTGAAGTTGTCAATTATTTCATTTTTACAATCAACACCCATGTAAGCCCCAATCAAGAAATCAAATACCGTAATTTGTTGGGCAAATTTACTGCTATATGCTGTCTTAATGAGATGGCTTACATGCTACTGTGATGCTGGAAGCTATGCCATTAATATTGCAAATACCAAGAAAGTCTTCCATGCTGCACAGCTTTCAGTGGAACTTCCAGACCAAGTAAGACTGAACAAAGTAATAGAAATATATTTCTGAAAATAAGCTAGTAAAAAAAAAAAACAAACAAAAAAAAAACCAACTATTAAATCAAAACAGAACATTGTTCAACTTGCTTGCTTTGGACAGAACATTAATTGCTAAGGAAGGCATCTTATTTGGTGAAGCAGAGAGCCAACACAGGCAAATGACACCTTCCATCAGAAGGATTTGTCCAATAGTCGCAACAATGGTGTTAAGTTCTGGCAATTATGAGGATGATGCAAGACCAGGTAACATTTCTCTGTATAGTACATAAGGTCACGCTGAGTTGGAGTTGACTTAATGGTAGCACATACCTAGAGCACAACGGAAAATAAACTCTAACATCTTTGGATCATGAGGTCTGTCTCAAAGCTATTTTATTCCCAATTAATATAATTAATTTAATATTACTATTATTGTATAGGTGTCCTTCAGTGGTGCTGTCGGTTAAGCACTAGACCGTAAGGTCAGTTTAAACCACAAGGTCACTGATGCAAACTCACTAGCTGCTCCTCCAAAACCCTATACAGTGTCACTATGAGTGGGAACTGACTTGATGGCCCTTAAGAACAGCAAACAAATGATTCTTATATAATCCAAAAGAATCACTTAGAAACAGAAAAATCAGAGAACTTCATAGCCCCTAAAGATATCAAAGTTTAGGTTATAGAATCAGATGTAAGGATGTAAGAAAGATATCAAAAAACAGAGTTAAAGATACATAAAGTGGAATTGTTGTACCTATACTTACAAAACTTATGGTTTGGAGCCTTCTTTTTATTGAGTCATAGACTTATGGTATGGGCTACATCCAGAATCTTAACAGTATAAGTTAGAATCAAGGCAGGAATAGCCCTTAAGTGAAATACTCAGTTCTTTGCATTCAGTGGAATTTAAAGATTTAAGATCTGTGCATATTTTATATTTCTTTTGTCGTTAGGTGCTGTCCAGTCAGTTCTGACTCACAGTGACCTTATGTAGAACAGAATGAACAGATGGTGGTACTGCACCATCCTCATTATCTTCATCATGTTTGAGTCATTTTGCAGTGACTTTGTCAATCCACCTCATTGAGAGTCTTCTTTTTTGCTCACCATTTATTTTTTCTAGCAAGATGTCCTTTTTAAGGGACTGGTTTTTCCTCAGAATATCAAAGTATGTGAGATGAAGTCTTGTCATTCTTGCTTCTGAGACACATTCTAGTTTTACTTCTTCTAAGAGAGATTTCTTCATCCTTTTGGGAGTCCATGGTATGTTCAATATTTTAAAAATACATTGATTTCCTTTGGTTCTTCCTTGTTGTCCTTGATAATTATTCTCAAGCTTTACACATGCATATGAGATGACTGAAAATACCATGGCTTGGTTCACATTTTCTTAATGATCAAAGTGACTTCTTTTCAACACTTTAAAGAGGTCTTTGGAATCCTGGTGTGGAACCATAGGATAAGCACTGGACTACTATCACAAACCTACCAGTTACTCCTTGGAAACCCTATTCAGGATTGCTATGAGTTGGGACCAACTCAACAGCATTTAACAGAGATAACAAAAAAGAGGTCTTTTGAAGCAGATTTTCCCAGTGCAATACTGCTTATGTGGACAGTGTGCATCCAAGTTAAAAAAAGAAATACAAATTTTTGTTCTGTTATCATGATATTACTTATTGCTCCAGTTGTTAGAATCTTTGTTTGCTGTTAGGACTTTTGTTGTTGTTTACATTATGTTGCATTGAAATTCATTAATAAAGATCCTTGATCTTTATCAGTAAGTGCTTAATATTGCTTCACTTCTAGCATGCAAGGTTATATTACAGATTGTTAATGTACTGTTCTCTAATTCTGGTGTTCTTCTTCATATTGTTAAGCAAAATTACATGAGGATAAATTAAAAAGCCCTGTGTGGTAGAATAAGCACTGGACTGCTAACCACAAGGTTGGTGGTTCAAACCTACTAGTTGTTCCTCAGAAATCCTGTTAAGACTTGCTGTGAGTCAGAACCAACTCAACAACATATAACAACAACAACAAAGTTTTAAAGTATTGCTACTAGGATTCTTGTTCATATATGAATGGGTTTCTTGCAAACAAAATGGACTTAAACATATTTCTGACCAGTGGATAGATGCAGACATATTTTCTCAGTAAACACTTGTCTTACTCTTCTTATGGTGCTTTCTCAAAAATGGTCCAAACAAAGCAGCTACTCCAATGGGATTTTCTGGGCTATTTAAATTCAAGACAGAGAGGTCAGCTCAGAAGTTTAAGGTGATTGATTTTTTAGATTACAAGGGGTAATCTTGAAAACTGGAGTGTGGTGGGTCCAAAGAATGAACACTGGACCACAAGATCAGTGATTCAACCCCACAAACCACTTCTTAGGAGAACTGTGAAGTTTTCTGCTTCCACAAAGATTTAAAAGACACATAAACCCTATGCAGGATCACTACGAGTAATAACTGACTCAATGACATTTAATAACAACTAATCTTGATAATTATTCTCAAAGAACACAGGATGATCACACAGGCTTATTAGGAAGCAGTTTTTTGTTTTGTTTTTTAAAAAAAAAGCTGAGTAAAAATGTCAGATAGTTGCACTGAGGAATTATTTTCTTACCAATGGTAGTAAGGGCTGTCCTGTTAGAATTTCATTGGGAAATATTACTCCATCCATTCTGTTGTAATGGTTGTTAAGTACCAGTGAGTTGACTCTGTATAGGGTTTCTCAGTCATTGAATCTTTACAAGCAGAAAACCTCATATTTTCCCCAATACCATCCATCCTATTGCCTTCATATTGTCCTTGTAGACTTCTCTTTTTTCCTAAAACTCAAAAAAATATTTAAAAGGAACATAATTTGAATTCCAAACTGCCAATTTGATGTGGTAGAAATCAACGAGTAGAGAATTATTTGGGGAAGAGTTCTTATTACTGTTAAGTACCATAGAGTAGGTTCCGAGACATGCACAACAGAATGAAACACTGCCCGGTGCTGCACCATGCTTTTTACACTTGAGCCCAGTGTTGCAGCACTGGGTCAACTCATCTCATACCTTTTGTGCTACAATATACTTGTTGCTGTTTAATGCTGTCTAGTGGATATTGACTCACAGCAACCCTGTAACCCTGTATAGCATTTCTGAGGAGAAGCTGGTGGGATTGAACTGCTGACCTTTTGCTTCCCAGTCCAACTGCTGACTTTTTGCTTATCCTTCAGTGTCACACTAGGTCTCCTATTACATATTAGGGTAAGTAAAAAAAAAAAAAAAAAAAAAGTATTGCTACAAAATAATAGAAACCATTATTTAAAAAAAAAAATCAAACATAAACATATTGTTTTTCAATATATCTCCCATCTATATCTATACTTAAGGTGGTGTTCCCATCTCTTTAACCCTCCCCCCTCCCCAAATTCTGTATTCTTTAATTTTTTTTGTTATTGTTAGGTCAGTTGCAACCCATAGCAAACCTATATAGGGTTTCCAAGGAGCAGCTAGTGAACTTGAACCGTTGACTTTGTGGTTCAAACTGACTTTGTAGGCCAGTACATTAACCCATAGTGCCATATCAGGACTCTTTAATTTATACCATGTCAGTACAGCAGTTTTGCCATCCTTGGTCTCAGATCATATTTCTGTTAAATATTCTTTGAGTTTTGGAAACAAAAAGCAATCTGAAGGGGCAATATCAGGTCTGTAGGGTGGATGGAGTAATGCTTACCAATGAAATTCTCATATGACAGCCCATGTTCCCTCATAAAATGAGCGTGTGAATTGTCCTGATGGAGAAAAACAAAATCTTCAGGGTGAATATCCCAGCCTTTTTCTCACCAATGTAGCATGCAATTTAAGAAAGAAAGAAAGAAAAAAAAAGCAATATGTTTTGAGTTACCCTCGTACATGGATTTTTTTGCAACATACAGAAACTATATGGTAGAAGTATCTTCTGCCAAATATTCTCATGAATGTAATTCTGTTTCTCTTCCCATTCTTTCTTAGTTTTCATGTCTGCCCAAGTATCCACTTATAGATTACTGTTTTATATTACTCTTATTGCTATTGTTCACCTCTCAGTCTTTCTTAGCACTGGTCATATAGTGCAGCAATCTCCCTTATTGTACACTGCCTTTTTCTTCACCCAAATTAATACATGTCTAGCCCCAACCTATCTGTAAGTTTGTTGTACTATGGTGGATTGAATGTTGCTATTAAAGCTAGAATGTTGTTGTGATATTAAAAAGCACAGATGTAAGTTTGAGAACTAAGATGTGGCGGACCCAAGCCATGATCTTGTCAATCACTTCAAATATATGTAAAAGTTGGACCATGAATAACGAAGACTGTAGAAGAATTGATGCATTTGAGTTATGGTGTTGAAAAAGAATAAAGTACCATGGACAGCCATAAAAACAAAAAATTCTATGTTAGAAGAAATACAGCCAGAATGTTCCTTAGAAGTCAGGATTGCAAGACTTTGTATCTCATACTTTGGACAGGTTATAGAAAAGACCAGTCCCTGAAGAAGGACAAGATGCTTGGTAAAGTGAAGAACTAAACAAAAAAAGAGAAGGATCCCCAGAGAGATGGATTGACACAGTGGCAGCAGCAATTAGATCAAATGTAGCACTAATTGTTAGGGTGGCATAGGACTGGGCAGTCTTTTGTTCTGTTGTTCATAGGGTTGCTATGAGTCATAAAAAACTTGACAACACCTAACAACAACAATGATGCGGGAAGCTTTGTCACTGGTGTTTCACATACCAGCAGGGTTATCCATATGGAGAGATTTCAGCAGAGATTTCAGGCTAAGAACAGATTAGGAAGAAGGAGTAGGCCGCACACTTCTGAGAAATTAGCAGAAGGAAAACAGTGATACACTGTGTGAGATAGTGCCAGAAGATGAGCACCTCAGGTTTGAAAGCACTCAAAATTAAACTGCCCTCTGAAGGTAGAGTCAACCTTAATGACATGGATGAAGAAAAGTTTTCAAGACCTTAATTTACTGATAGCACATGACTCCAAATAAACATCTATAAAACATCCATTAATAGGAATGTAGAAATTACAAGGTATTTTGTTGTTGTTAAGTGCTGTTAAGTCAATTCTGACTGAAAGCAACCCTGTGTATGGTTTCAGAGGTTCTATATCTTTATGGGAATCTTTTCTCCCATGGAATGGCTAGCAGACTTGAATCACAAACAAACATTGTGGTTTGAATTCCAGGGCTTATCTTAATGTAGGAAAATAAAATGGCACACATAAAAAAAATTGATATCCTAAGCATTAGTGGGAATGTGGTGACTCCCTAAGATAAGCACTGAACTGTGAAAAACAAGATCATTGGTTGGATCCCATCAGCTATTCAGCAGAAAAAAAATGAGGCTTATTGCTCCCACAAAGATTTAAAGCCTCAGAAACTCTACACAAGGTCCAACTGACTCCATGGAATTTAGCTCTGGTAGCGTAGTGGTTACGAATTGGGCTGCGAACCTTAAGGTCAGCGGTTCGAAACTACCAGCCGCTCCGCGGGAGAAAGATGAGGCTTTCTACTCCCGTAAGGATTTACACCCTCGGAAACCCAGTACAGGGTCGCTATGGGTCGGAGCCGACTCGACGGCACCTAACAACAACAACAACAATCTTAAAAATTAGTGAGTAAACTGAAATGAACTGATACTGAGCATTTTGAATCAAATGATCATATGGCTTATTATACAGGGAATGACAAATTTATACAGGGAATGACAAATTGAAAAAGAATGGAATACATTCACTGTCAAAAAGAACATTTCGAAATATATCTTGAAGTACAATCTGTAAGTGACAGGATGATATCTATTTACCTACAAGGAAGACCCACTTGTCTGTCAGTTAGTCATACTGTGATTCTGGAAGCTATGCATCTGGTATTTTAAATACCAGCAGGGTCACCCATAATGGACAGGTTTCAGATGAGCTTTCAGATGAAGACAGACTTGGAAGAAGGAGAAATGGTCTACTTTAGAATATTTAGACATTGAAAACCTCATGAATAGCAGTAGAACACTTCTCAGCACCAGATTATTGAATACTGAAATGATGAAGAGTACCAGAATATTATCAAGACAGTTCCAGAAGATGATTCTCTGAAGTTGGAAAGCACTCAAAATATGACTGGGGAAGAGCTACCTCCTCAAAGTAGAGTTGAACAAGATGACTCAAAACTAAGAGAAATAGCTTTAAAAAGCCATTAATAATCAAAACATGGAATGTACAAAGTATGAATCTAGGAAATTAGAAATTGTCAAAAATGAAATGGAACATATAAACATTGATATCCAAGGCATTAGTGAGCTGAAATGGACTGATATTGGCCATTTTGAATCTAAGATTCAAATGATTTACTATGCCTGTAATGACAATTTGAAGAAGAATAACATCACATTCATCATCAAAAAAAATAGCAAGCTCTGTCTTGAAATGCTGTCTGTGACATAAAAATGTCCATATGCCTATAAAGAAGACCAGTTAATATGACTACTGTTCAAATTTGCATCCAATCACTAAAGTCAGTAACAATGAGATTAAAGAATTCAAGCAAGCTATTCAGTCTTAAATAGATCAAACATGGAATCAAGATATATTGAAAATTACTGGTGATTAAAATGCAAAAGTTGGAAACAAATGAGGAAGAATCAATATTTGGAAAATATGGCTTTGTTTATAGAAACAATACTGGACCTCACATGATAGAATTGTGTGAGACCAATGACATCTTTGTTGAATATTCCTTTTTTAACCAGCATAATAAATGACTATATACTTGGACCTCTTAGAAAAATGCTCATAGCTAGTGATTGTCAACTGTCACGATGTCCATTTTTCCATGAACCATGTCAGGTCTGCCCCTTTGGTTTACCACAAAAGCAAAGGAAATTTCCCAGGACAGTGGAGATAGGACTGATTTAAATGCCACTGTTTGGGGACAGGAAGCACTTTTAAAAGGTACATTTCTGAATGGAGGGGTTTACATTTCAATTGGTCACCTAGAAATTTTCCTTTCCACTGAAGACACCTGAGCTTCTTTGCTAACTTTAACAATCCTCTCACACCTGTGGTCTGGGAGACCCGTTCCTTCTTTTAGTGTCACGTGTGTCTTGTGTCAGATATCTGTGTGTTTAGCTCATTATACCCATGTGTCACCATGACTCAATCCTCACAGAAGCATTTCCTAGTAAACTCTTCTTTAATCATGGCCAAGGTGCTGAAACAACAACATAAAAAGAGAGAGGTGGGGACAAGATTCTTATGATTCAATAGTGAGTAATTGTTATCATGACTAATTGCAACTGTCCCAATTGTAAAGGTAGATGTTTTATAACAAAATGGGGGAGTAGTTAATCTTACAGTTCAGAAACAGAGGACCCTAGACCATCAAGGGAGAAGAGCACAAGAGGAATTCAGGACCTTATCCAGAGAAGCAGTAACACCAGAGATGGAGGCAGAGATGGGGACATGGAGAGAGGCAGCAGCTGAGAACTCAAGATTCATGGGTAGAGAGGGACTGAGAGCTGGCAGCCAGGAGGTAGATTTGCAGAATGTGCCCTTTGGTGGTGTAAATTATTATATATGCCTCAGTGTCTTTATTTATTTACTTATTTATTTTAAAGAACTAAAATGAATAGAGAGAATTACTGTTAACTGATGGTACATGGAGGGGCTTACAATCATTGTAATGAAACAAATTATATAATTTGTTGCATGCAAAACTGATGATCTGCCCTGTAAACTTTCACTCAATTCACAATAAAAAATAAATAGAGAGATAATGGTACTGAAGGAAGAACTCTAAGATGCATTAAAGGCATTGGCAAAGAACAAGGCTGTGGGAATTGATGGGATATAAGTTGAAACTTTCAACAAACTGATGTGGCAGTGGAGACACTTACTTATCTATACCAAGAAATTTGGAAGACAGTTACCTGGCCAACTGTTTAAAAGAGATACATATTTGTGTCCATTGCAATTGGACAATAACAATACCTCATACAAGTAAAATTTTTGCCAAAGTTAATTAAAAATGGCTACAACCCTACATTGACAGAGAACTGCCAAAGGTTCAAGCTGGATTCATATGCCATGAGGACGTGGAATGAGGGTTATCATTGCTAACATCATATGGATATTGGTTGAAAGCATAGAATCCCAGAAAATGGTTTACTTGTGCTTTACTGACTATGCAAATGCTTTTGATTGTGTGGATCATGACTAATTATGGACAATATTGCAGAGAATGAGTGCTGTAGTACACTTACTTGTGCTCATTAGGAACCTGTCTGTACATAGACCAGGAGGCAGTTGTTTGAACAGAACAAGGGAACACTAAATGGTTTAAAATTAGGAGAGGTGTGTGCCAGGGTTGTATTATTTGACCATACTTATTCAATCTGTATGCTGAGCTAATTATATGAAGAAAAACTAGATTATATGATGAAAAATGTGGTATCGGGATTGGGGAAAGACTCAAACAGCCTATGATATGCAGATGATACAATCTTGCTTGCTGAAAGCGAAGAGGACTTAAAATATTTACTGATGAAGATCAAATACCACAGCCTTCGCTATGGGTTGCACCTCAATGTAAAGAAAAAAAAAACAAAAACAAAAAAAACCCATAATTGGACCAGTAAACAACAACAATATGAAATGAGAAAAGATTGAGTTGTCAAATACTTCATTTTGCTCAGATCACCCATCTAGTCTCATGAAAGCAGCAGTCAGGAAATCAAATGATGTATTTCATTAGGAAACTCTGCTACACAAGGCCTCTTTAAAGTGTCCATGAGCAAAGGTGTATTTTGAGGACTAAGGTGTGCATGACCCAAGCCATGGTAATTTCAATAACCTCTATACATGGATCTCACCAAATGGAATGCACAAAGACAAACTGACTTCTTCTAGGGAATAAATGATGGAATAGCTCCATATCATCAATCAAATCAAGTCCAAGGGCTGATTGCTCATATGCAAGTTATAGCTGAAGATGAAGAATATTAAAATAAATCTATGAGAATTAAAATACCTCCTTGAGCATATCCCACCTACATTTGAGACCATGTTAAGAACAGGTGTGACAGAGTAAACCCTAATGACAAGATGAGAAGAATTGTGGGATGACATAAAAAACCTGAAGAAAGAAAAGGTCATTAAAATGATAGTAGAGAAAAAAAGACCAAAATACATTTCAGAAGACTGATAATTTGCTTTTGAATGTAGAATAGCTAAAACAAAGTAAGGATATAATAAAGTAACAGAGTTAAACAAAAAAATTTTAAATGACAACTCAAAAACACAAAGCAAAGTATTTTATTGAAATGGAAAAAGGCCTGGAGTCAGAAAACCAAAAGGGAAGAATGCACTCAGCATTACTCAAATAAAAAAATCAAGCCTCACATTGCAATATTCAAGAATAAATATGATAAAAATCCAAAGAAAGTTTAAGTATTATGTGGGACACTATAAGAGAAATAACTTATGTGTAATCAGAATTCCACAACAGGAAGAGATAAAAAACACACAGACACACATACAAACACAGAGACAATTGTTGAAGAATTAGAGTAAAATTTCCCTAATATAACAAAGGAAGAGATGATATGTTCAGGAGAAACAAAAAATTAAATACAAAGGAGAACCAATGAGACTGAGCTCTGATTACTCAGCAGAAATCATGCATATGAGAAAACAATGAGATGGCATATATAAAAATATGAAAGAAAAATAATAATTACTAGCCAACAATCACATACTCAGGCAAACTACCCTTCATATACAAAAGATGAAATTAGGATTTTTACAGTTAAATAGAAATTAAGAGAATTTATAAAAAATCAGAACAATTGTAATAATAATAACAAAAAAGGCTAAGGGGAATTCTTTGGACAGAAAACCAACATCCGCAGAAAACAACTGGAGATTAACACACATGAAAAAACCACCGAGAAGTCAAGCAAAATATTGAATTATCCAAAGTAAAACAAGCAAGTGCACCCCTCTTGTTCAGCCTAGACTCTGCCTGGGCTTGAGCACTGAGTGTATATGGAGACATATGAATTTGGTCTTGTTGTTGTCAGGTACCATCGAGTCAGAACCGACTCATAGTGACCCACCTTGCACAGCAAAACGAAACAATGTCCGATCCTGGGCCAACCTCACTGCTGCTGCCACACTTGACTCCATCAATGATGCCACCTGGCTGATCCATCTCGTTGGGGGGTTCTTCCTCTTTTTCTCTGACCTTCCATCTTACCCAGCATGACATCCTCCTTCAGCGATTGTTCCCTCCTGACAATATGTCCAAAGTATGAGAGACGAAAGTCCCATACTGACTCCTATACCAACTTATCAACAATAATCAGTATCTAACACCATCACTCGTCTGTCAGTTTGTCATACTTTGGTGGCTTATGAGTTGCTGTGTTTCTGAAAGCAATGCCTCTGGTATTTTAAATACCAGCAGGGTCACTCATGGTGGACAGGTTTCAGATGAGCTTCCAGATGAAGACAGACTAGGAAGAAGGAGTGACGAACTACTTCCGATTATGTAGTCACTGAAAACCTTATGAATAGTAGAGAAACACTGTCAGATATAGTGCTGGAAAATGAGCCTCTCAGGTTGGAAGGCACTCAAAATGCGACTGGGGAGGAACTGCCGCCTCAAAGTAGAGTGGATCATGATGATGTGAATGGAGTAAAGCCTATGGGAGAAAGTGTCACGGGACCTTCATTTGCTGATGGGGCACAATTCAAAATGAAGGGACAATTCAAAATGAAGGGACTATCAGAACATGGAATGTATAAAGTATGAGTCTGGAAATATTGGAAGTTGTCAAAAATGAAATAGAATGCATAAACATCAATATCGTAGGCATCAGTGAACTTAAATGGAATGGTATTTGCCATTTTCAATCTGACAACCACACGGTTTACTATGCCGGGAATGACATATTGAAGAGGAATGATGTTGCATCCATTGTCAGAAAGAACATATCCAGATCAGTCATGAGGTACAATGCTGTCTGTGATAAGACAATATCCATGTGCCTACATGGAAGCCCAGATAATACCACTATTATTCAAATTTATGCACCAAACACTAAAGCCAGTGAGGATGAAATAGAAGAATTCTACCAACTTCTTCAATCTGAAATTGGTCAAACATGCAATCAAGATATATTGATTATTACTAGTGATTGGAATGCAAAGGTTGGGAGCAAAGAGGAAGGATCAGTACTTGGAAAATATAGCCTTGGTGATAGAAATGATGCTGGAGAATACGTGATAGAATTCTGCAAAATCAATGATTTGTTCATTTCAAATACCTTCTTTAGACAGCATAACAGACTACTATACACAAGGACCTTACCAGATGAAATACATAGAGATCAAATTGACTACATCTGCGGGAAGAGATGATGGTAAAGCTCCATATCATCAGTGAAAACAAGGCCAGGGGCAGACTGTGGAACAGACTGTCAATTACTCCTATGCAAATTCAAACTGAAGCTGAAGAAAACAAAAACATGTCCACAAGAGGCAAAATATGACTTTGAATATATTCCACCTGAATTTAGAGATCATCTGAAGAACAGGTTTGATACATTAAACACTAAAGATCAAGACCAGAAGCTTTGTGGGATGACATCAAGAGCATCATATATGACGAAAGCAAAAAAGTCACCGAGAAGACAAGAAAGAAGAAAAAGGTCAAAATGAATGTAAGAAGAGACACTAAAACTTGCTCTCCAGCATAGAGATGCTAAAGCAAATGGAAGAAATGAGGAGGTCAAAGAGCTGAACAGAAAATTTCAAAGATCAGCTTGAGAAGATAAAGCCAAATAATAATAGAAAATAAATTAAAAAAATAAATAAAAAAGGGAAAATCAGGAATCAGAAAACCAAAAAAGAAGAAAACACTCAGCATTTCTCAAGCTGGGGGAACTGAAGGAAAAATTCAAGACTTGACTTTCATTATTGAAAGATTCTCTGGGCAAATTATTGAATTTTGAAGAAAGCATCAAGAGAAGATGGAAGGAATACACAGAGTCACTTTACCAAAAGGAAATGGTTAATGTTTAAACCATTTCAAGAGGTACCATATGATCAACAGCCAATAATACACAAGCAGGAAGTCCAAGGTGTGTTGAAGGAATTTGCAAAGAACAAGGCACCAGGAATTGATGGAATCAAATTGAAATCTTTCTAGGAAGAGAGGTGGCACTGGAAGCACTCATTCATCTCTGCCAAGAAATTTGGAAGACAATATCTGGCCAACTGATTGGAAGAGATCCATATTTGTGCCCATTCCAAAGAGAGGTGATCCAATGGAATACAGAAATCATTGGACAATCTCTTTGATATTCTATGTGAGAAACATTTTACTAAAGGTAAGAAAGAAATGGCTGCAACCATACATTGACAGAGAACTTCCAGAGGTTCAAGCTGGATTCAGAACAGGCCATGGAATGAGAAATATCTTTGTTGATGTCTGATGGATCTTGGCTGAAAGCAGAGAATATCAGAGAGATGTTTACCTGTGCTTTATTGACTATGCAAAGGCTTTCAATTGTGTGGATCATGACAAGCTATGGACAACATTGAGAAGTATGAGTATTCTGGAACAATTAATTGTACTCATGAGGGATCTGCATCTGGACCAAGAGGCAGTTGTTCAAAGAGAACATGAGAACACTGAATGTTTTAAAATTAAGAAAGGTGTGCAACAAGGTTGTATTCTACTAATCTGAGAAGCTGGGTGCTATGAAGAAAAATGTGGCATCAGGATGGAAGAAGACTCATTAACAACCTGCGTTATGCCGATAATACAACCTTGCTTGCTGAAAGTGAAGAGGACTTAAAACATTTACTGATGAAGATCAAAGAACACAGCCTTCAGTATGGATTACATCTCATTGTAAAGAAAAAAAAATCCTCACCACTGGACCAATAAACATTCTTATCAATGGAGAAAAGATTGAAGTTGTCAAGGACCTTATTTTTCTTGGATCAACACTCACAGAAGCAGAAGTTAAGAAAACAAATGATGTATTGCATTTGCAAATCTGGTGCACAAGACCTTTTTAAAGTGTTAAAGAGCAAAGATGTCAGCTTGAGGACTAAGGTGCACCTGACCCAAGCCATGGTATTTTCAATAATCTCATATGCATATGAAAGCTGGACAGTGAATAAGGAAGACCATAGAAGAATTGATGCTTTTCAGTTATGATGTTGGGGGAGAATATTGAAAGTGTCAAGGGCTGCCAAAAGAACCAACAGATCTGTGTTGGAAGAGGTGCAGCCAGAGTGCTCTTTGGAGGCCATGATGGCCAAATTTCATCTCTCACACTTTGGATATATTGTCAGGAGGGACCAATCACTGGAGAAGGTTATCATGTTTGGTAAAGTGGAGGGTCAGAGAAAAAGAGGAAGACCCCTAGCAAGATGGATTGGCCAAGTGGCAGCATCAATGGACTCTAATATGGCAACAGTAGTGAGGTTGGCCCAGGATTGGGCAAGGTGTCATTCTGCTGTGTATAAGGTCACTATGAGTTGGTACCTACTTGATGGCACCTAACAACAACAGCAACAATATCAGACAAACCCTCCCTGAACTATGCTACACAAAAATGAATGGATAATAGCATATATACTTACATACTTCTAATTTCACTCGGAGACAGGTGGTGAGTGCCTGAGAACAAACCAACACATCAATTAAATATAGATATAACAAGACAAAGTCTCCGAGATAACAGAGAATTTTAGCTTACAGAAAGAAACAACATAGAGTGATTCAAACAATATCTTGGAGTTTTCTAGAGAAGCAAATCAGTGAAACATATGTGTTTATTTATATATTATTGCTTTTGTGATGTGCTATCACATCAGTTCTGACCCATAGTGACTCTGTATAGAGTTTCTAAGGAGCAACTGGTAAGCTTGAACCACCAACCTTGTGTCTCAAAGTGCCTCCTCTTCAGTCCAGCACATTAACCCACAGTGCCACACCAGGATGTGTGTGTGTGTGTATAATTATATATATAAACAACTATGTATATATGTATATATATATTAAAATATAGAAAAAAAGTTAAAGCAATTCAGGAAAATATTACAAGAAAAAACGGACAGAATAAAAATAAAATAAGAAGCCATACAAAATCAAGAATTAAAAATCCAACAGATTAATACTAACTTTTCAGAATTATATAATATATTAAAAGGGCAAAGAAGTAGGATTGAATAAATGGAAAGCAGAATTAGTAAGGTTAAAGAGAAATCTTTCAATACTATCCTACTAGAGGAACAATCAAGAAAAAAATATCTGAATAAAATTAAGATTTATGTGGGACATCATCATTAGGAATAACTTTTTTGTGATTGGAATTTCATAATAATAATATATACAACAAACAAACAAAACACACAAACACATACAAAAATTGACAAAGAATTGTTGGAAGAAAATTTCCCTAACATGAAAAACAAGAAGATATGAACTCGAGAAGCTGAATAGGATAGCTTCTAAAGAAAATCATCAAGATATATTTTAACGACACTTTTCCAAAACCACAGATAAGGAGGATATTGAAAGCACATTGGGAAAAAGGAAAAGTTACTGGATCTGATTTCTCAGAAACCCTGCAGGCAAGAAGACAATGGTATGACAGATATAAATTGAGAGAAAAAAAAAAAAAAAAAAAAAGCCAAGAACCATTTTGTTTGTTTGCTTTGTGCCATCAAGTCTATTCTACTCATAGTTACCCTGTGTAAGGTTTCTGAGAGCAGCTGGTGGTTTCAAACTGCCAAACTTGTGGTTACTAGTCCATTGCTTATCCTTCAGAACCACACCAGAGTTCGAGTAAGAATCAAAACTATCAGCAAAAATACTTTCAATAAAAACAGTGAAATTAGTATATTTTCTGATAAACATAAATTTTAAAATTTTATGCAAATGAGATCAATCTTACAAAAAATATCAGAGTTCTTTGGAGACCCATCAATTGCAGACACAATATAAGATTAATATAAATGATAATATAACCCAGAACTTATCCCAGACACAGAAATCCAAGATAAAACAAATCTGTTGTTGTTGAGTTCCATCAAGTTGCTTCAATTCATAGCAATCCTGTATAGGATTTCCAAGGAACCAGTTGGGCATCAGAGTGATTTGAGGGGTTGAACCACTGACCCTGTGTTGATTGATCCAGTGCTTATCCTACAGTACCACACCAGGACCTACAAGACTGAAAATAGGAACCAGAGATATCAGTTTGAAACAACAACACAAAGTAAAATGAGGAAATAATATAATTACGGAACCTCTAAATGACAATGAAATCAAATGGGATTAAAGGAAAAACAAACAAGAATGAATGAATGCATGCATACATATATGCATACATACATAAATATAAGCCTAATTCTAACCCTGAAACTACCCCAAACCTTAGTCTTAGCCTTAGTCCAACCATTATCCCAACCCTAACCCTAGTCCAACCCAAAACACTAACTCTTAGCAAAGCCCTATGTCTAGCCTAAAATTAGCAATATCCTCAACTCTAACTCCTTACTCCTACCTACTCAAAAAAACCCAACAAATTAAAG
>NW_006408726.1:2559697-2568164 GCF_000296735.1 Chrysochloris asiatica
AGTTACAGAACTTCCAAATGAAGATGAAGTTAGGTAGATTTAAAGATAGAATGTTTTAAACTTGGGAAGAAATTATTAAATTATAGGGTAACCTCAAAGCACATCAATAAATGGTATCCTAAAAAAAGAAGAGGAAAGCCATAAAGATTAATAAACTCTAAAACAACAGAAAGAATAAAATGACAAGACAATCTATAATCAAAATAAACTCAGCACAGAAAATTATGTGGAACAAAGAAACTGTCAGCACCACAAAAATAGACATAGCAAAGTGACAGCAAACAATTCATAACTAAAATTAAATACAATGAATATAAATGGATTAAATGTACTAGTCTAGAGACAGAGATAGAATTTAAAAGAAAAAAGGAGCCATCAATATGCTGTCTACAAAAGACATACATTAGACATAAATACAAAAATAAATTAAAAATCAAAGTATATCAAGATAACAGAAACTAAAAATGAGTAGCAGTGACAATATTAATTTCTAATGAAATAAGTTAGCCATAAAAGGACAAATATTATATAAGATCACAGTTACAAAGACTCCAAACAACATTTCCACACTGAAAGACACTTTGTTTGATGTTTAGCAGGAATGAAATGGGAAGGTAAGTCAGTGGGTGAAGATAATGTTTTAAAAATAAATGAAACTTTGAAATGAAGATGATGTAAGTAATATACACTGTACCTAAAAGAATTGTTGAATGTTCAACCATTTCAGGAGATAACATATGATCAAGGAGGTAGAAGCAATTGACAGAGTCACTGTAACAAAAAGAAGTGGTTGATGTTTAGCCATTTAAAGAGATAACTTAATGATCAAGAACCTGTGGTATTGGGTGAAGAAGTCCAAGTTCATTGAAGTCATTGTAAAAAATACAAGGCTCCAGGAATTGAGAGAATACCAACTAAAATGTTTCAACAAAAATTGACACAGCTCCAGAAGCATTCACTGATCTTTGCCAAGAATTTTGGAGATAACTGTATGGCCAACCAGCTAGAAGTAGACCTATATTAGTGTCCATTCCAAAGAAAGATGATGCTAGAGATTCAGAAATTATCCAACAGTATCAGTTTGCCTCACACACTAAAATATTCATAAAGACAATTCAAAAATGGTTGCAATAGCATAATGACACAGAGCTGCCAAACATCAAGTCAGATTCAGAATCTGAAGAAACAAGGAGTATCATTGAGGAAATCAGATGGATCATGGCTAAAAGCAGAGAATACCAGAAAGATGTTTACTTGTGATTTATTAACTATGTATAGGCAATTGCTTGTGTGGATCATAACAAATTATGGATACTGTTGATAAGTTTAGGAAATTCGTAACATTTAATTATACTCTTCCAGAATCTATGCTTAGACCAGGAACAGAACAATTTAGTAAAAGATAACTAATCCCTCCTTTTAGTTACACATGTTCTACAATTACATTATTGACAATCACACTTAATCCTTGGAAGAATTACTCAAAATTGAAATCATAAACTCCTGTCAGAATCATCCCCCATCCCATTTCTCCAGAGCCATCTGGAAAAGAGGAAAACTAGTCATTGGAGATTCACCTTTGTACTCACATGCTAAAACTAAGCCCACCCCTGAAAGCTTGTAAGATAGCGGCTTCATGCCTTTATATCTCCCCTTTCCCAGTTTTGATAGCCAATGTCTACATTGCCTGTCCCTGGTGTGGCACTGTGTGTTAATGCACTGGACTTCAAGGTCACTTGGAAACACAAAGTCAGTGGGTCAATCTCGCCAACTGCCCCTCAGAAACCCTATAAAGGTCACTATGAGTCAGAACCGACTCAACGGCACTTAACAATAAAAATAACATCATCAACCTAGTACACTGAAGAGAGAAGCATGTTTCTTAATCTGAAGAATCTTCTGTTCTGATTTGACATTTGCACCACTGCATCCATAAGCAAAAGAACAGTTCATCAAATTGTAGCAATTAGCACTTGCTTACAGTATCAAACATCTTTATGGTTATTTGGTCCAGTTATGGTCAGCTCAGCCATAGCCATTCAAGCTAGGTCAAATAGTAGGTACCAACTATAAGTTTGGGAGTTCACACACACCTCACTGCACTTCACAGCAGCTGGCTCTTTCACTCACAGCCCTAGCACCCTAGGTCAGTGCCTGTGGGCTCAGGATTTCACACAATTCCATAAACTTCAGACCAGCCAGCCTTCCCTCCTCTCATCTCAAGGTCAGTGGGTGCCAATAGAACATGTCCAAACTCAGTCTGTGTTTTCATTGCTGCATTTACCCCAGTTCCACTCACACGTAGACCCAGGTGGTCACTAATGAGTGTAGGGTTCACTAGGTCCCTTTAACTATCAATACTATAAGGTTTTTTTTTTTTTTTTTTCTGATGAGCTAAATTTCTTTGCCTTGATGCCTCTGAAACTCAAAATGCCAAACTGTCTGTTTTTTTTCTCTGCTTTCTTTCAATTATGAATCTCCTGTTCCCTCAGCAGTACTGGATTGCTCCTCGAGTCTTTGCAAATGCAAATGTACGAACTCTGAAGGTTCTTAGTGGGGCTAAGGATTCCACCTAAGGTCCCATACTCTACGAAGTCTTAAACCAAGAACCCTAGTTTTTCTGGGAAACTTCTAACTCCCTTTTAGCAAAGCCAGTCAAATATAGGCAAAAAGTAGACTTACAAGTTCTCTGTAATCATCAAAACCAATATTCATTTCTATCTATTCATTATGTCTATTTTACAATAATAGGCAGGAGAAATCAGTATCCTAAGGCAGTTAAATACAGAAACCTTTTAAAGACACTGAAGTTCAATCTTTTCTTCTGCCTTGGACTAATTCCATTCATATGCATATGGTTTTAAGCTTCTGGTAGAGGGGATTCAAGTAGACCTAAGCCCCTGCTTAGCTATCCAGCTTAATCAGCATGACATCTGCTTAAGGCAACTTCAGAAGCTCTGGCTACCCTCAGCTTAAGTATTTTATCCCATGCCCCTTCCTTCTTTCTCTTAAAAACTGCATAATTTCTTAGGTCTGGAGCCATTTAAATGGATCTTGCTCAAAGTGCCAACTGCTTAAACTGAGTCAGATCTTGTCTGACTTACTCTGACTCCACAGGAGGGAAAGAGGATCAAAAAAAAATCATCCCAATGGTGGGCAGGAAGTTTGCTTTCAAATGTGCTCTTTGTTTAAATAATTATATATTCCTGTGTGTTTTTGTAAACATTAAAAAAAAAAAAAAAAAAAAATGAGAGAGAGCGTTTATACCAAAGAAACAGTTTACAATTGTAGAATGCCAATCCCCAGCAGAAGAGATAGAGCTTTTCTTACATGTTCCTTTTATTGATAACATACCACACCCAGAAGAAAGCATACTTTCAATTGATTGGCTATTCATAGTGAATCATCATAGTTAACTATTACTGTATTAGGTTTCATCACCATGGGAATAAGCACATCTCAACTGTTGTTGTTATTGTTAAGTGCCTTCTAATAGGTTCCAACACATAGCGAACCAGTATAGGGTTTACAAGGAGCAGCTGGTGAGCTTGTACCACCAACCTTGTGGTTCAAACCAACTTTGTAGTCCAGCATATTAAGCCACAGTGCCACACAAACTTCAAAACCTTTAAAAAGTCTAGCCTAGTCAAGTTGGTATAGAAGCCTAACTATTACAGTATGTTGTTATTGTTATGTGCTGTGGAGTCAGTGCTGACTCTGTACAGGGTTTCTGAGGTTGTAAATCTTTACAGGAGCAGAAAGCTTCATCTTTCTCCTGCAGAACAGCTGGTAGTTTTGCACTGCTGACCGAGAGGTTAGTAACCTGATTTGAAACCACTACTCTACCAGTGCACTATGGCAAAAATTAGAAATTTAAAAAGAATCTCATCACATTCATTATCAAAAAGAGCACTTTAAGATCTGGTTGGTTGGTGGTTCTTTGCAATTCCAGTTATTTCTGACTCATAGATACCCTGTATAGGGTTTCTGAGATTGTAAATCTTTATAGGAGCAGAAAGCCTCATCTTTCTCTCATGGAATGACTGATAGGTTCAAACTGCTGATCTTGTGGTTAGCAGCCTAGTTCATAATTCACTATACCAGAGCTCCTTTTAAGATCTACCATGAAGTATAATGCTGTTTGTGATAGGATAATATCCATAAGCCTATAAGGAAGACCAATTAATACTACTATTATCAAATTTACACAATAACCTCTAAAGCCAGTGATGATGAAACTAAAGAATTCTACCAACTTTTTCAGTGAGAACCTTATCAACATGCAATCAAGATGTATTTATTACTAGTGATTGGAATGCAAAGGTTGAAAACAGTAGAAGAAACAGTAGTTGGAAAAGATGGCCTTGATGATATAAATGATGCTGGTGATCACATGATAGATTTTTGCAAGACCAATGACTTATTCATTGCCAATACATCTTTTAAACAGCACATAAAAAACAACCATACACCTGGATCTCACAAGATGGAAATCACAGAAATCAAATTAACTACATCTGTGGGAAGATACAGTGTAAAAGTTTCCATATCATCAGCCAAACAAGGAGAGGGACAGGTTGTGGAACAGGCGATCGATTGCTCATGTGTCTTTTCAAGATGTACTTGAAGAAAATTAAAACAAGTCCACATGAGCAAAAATTTGATCTTAAACATGTTCCAACTCAATACAAAAATCAGCACAAGAACAAATTGGACGCATTAGACACTAACAACCAAAGAACAGAAAAGTTGTGGAACAACTTCAAGAAAATCATAAAGAAAACAAAATGTCATTCAGAAGACAGGAAAGAAGGGGAAGACCAAAACAATGTCAGAATAGGTTCTGAAATTTGCTCTCCAGGATAGCGAGGAGAGCAAGTGGAATAAGCGAGGAAGTAAAAGACCTGAAGAGAAAATTTCAAAGGGCAGCTCGAGAAGACAAAATCAAATATTATAGTGAAATGTGCAAAGTCCTAGAGTTAGAAAACAAAAAAGGGAAGAACATGCTCAGCATTTCTCAAGCTGATAGAGTGGATGAAAAAATTCAAGACTCAACTTGCTATATTGAAGGGATTCTATGGATGAAATATTAAATAGTGCAGAAAGCACCAAAAAAAGAATGGAAGGAATACACAGTCACTGTACCCAAGAGAAATGGATGAAGTTCAACAATTTCAAAAGATAGCATATGATCAAGAGTTACTGGTACTGAAGTAAAAAATCCAACATACATTGAAGGCAGTAGCAAAGAATTGATGGAACTGGCAAAGAAGTGATGGAATATAAATTGAAATATTTCAACAAACTGATGCAGCTCTAGAGACACCCACTCATCTATATCAAGAATTTTGGAAGACAGCTATCTGGTCAATTTATTGGACAAGATCTACATTTGTGCCCATCTCTAAGAAAGGTGACCCAACTGAATGTTGAAACCATCAAATAATATCATTAATATCATATTCATGTAAAATCTTGTTAAAGATAATTCAAAATGGTTGCATCAGTACATTGATACAGAATTGCCAGAGGTTCAAGCTAGATTGAGACAAGGGCATGGAATGAAGGATATCACTGGGTTGATGTCAGATGGATCTTGGCTGAAAACAGAATACAAGAAAGAAATTTACCTGTGTTTTATTGATTATGCAAAAATTTTCAATTGTGTGGATCATGACAAGCTATGGACAACATTGTGGATAATGAGTATTCTGGACCATAAAAACTCTTTGAACAGAAAAAGGAAACAATGAATGACTTAAAATAAGGAAAGGTGTATAACAGTGTTGTATCCTTTCACCATACTTATTCAATCTACATGATGAGCAAATACTTAAAGAAGCTGGATTATCTGAAGAAAAATATGGCATCAGGATCGGAGAAAGACTCACTAACAACCTAGAATATGTATATGATGCAACCTTGCTTGTTGAAAGTGAAAATAACTTAAAATGTTTATTGATAAAGATAAAAGATTACACCCTTCAGTGTGGGTTGCACCTCAAGATAAGACAAAACAAAACAAAACAAAAGTCCTCCCTACTTTACCAATAAATAGCATGATAAATGTAGAAAAGATTGAAGCTGTAAAGACTTCATTTTGCTTGGATCCACTATCAACACTGATGGTATCAGCATGTATTGCATTCAGCAAAATCTGTTGCACAAGGCCTCTTTAAAGTGTTCAAGAATAAAGCTGTCAGTTTGAGGTCTAAAGTACACCTGATTCATGCCATGGTGTTTTCAATAGATTCATATGCATATGAAAAGTGGACAATGAATAAGGAAGAATGTATAATAATTGATGCATTTTATATTAAAAATACCATGAACTGCTAGAACAAATACATCCTTGTTGGATGAGGTACAGCCACAATGTTCTTTAGAAGCCAGAATGGTGAGACTGTATCTCTCATACTTTAGATATAATATCAGGAGGGCCCAATCCCTGGAGAAGGACACTATGCTAGTAAAAGTTGAAGGTCAGCAAAAATGGGGAAGACACCAATGTGATGAATTGGAACAATGGTAGAAACAATGGGTTCAAGCTTAACAATGATAGTGAGAATCGTGAACAACCCAGCAGTGTTTCATTCTGTTGTGCATAAGGTCTTCATGAGTCAGAATCAACTTGAAAAACAAATTTCCCGTTGTTTTTTTTTTTTTTTCCCTTCCATAATCTTGATAGTTTTAGGTTTACATTTATGTCTTTGATCTATTTTAATTTAGATTTTGTGTGATTATATGTGGTGAGGGAGCATGGTGACTCTATATGTAAGCACTGGACTGTGAAACACAATGTTTGTGGTGTGAGCCTGCCAGCCATTCCTTTGGAGAAAGTCTGCTTCCACAAAGATTTAAAGCCTCAGAAACCCTGTAAGTGTTCATTAGGAAAACCAACTCCACAACACTTAACAGTAAAACATATGTGGTGAGTTTTGGATCTTGTTTCATCTTTTTCATATTCAGTTATGCCGGCACCTTTTGTTAAAGGGACCACCTCTTCCTCATTTAATGGCTTTCTCCTTTTTTGGAAATCAGCTTTCCTGGTCTTACGTCAGGGTTCTCAATTCTGTTTTATTAGTCAAAGTGCCTGTTGTTGCACCAATACCAGACTGTTTGGACTCCCATGCCTCTATGTTGTTGTTGTTGTTAAGTGCCGTCGATTTGGTTCCGACCCATAGCGACCCTGTACAGGGTTTCCGAGGGTGTAAATCTTTACGGGAGTAGAAAGCCTCATCGTTCTCCCGCGGAGCAGCTGGTAGTTTCAAACCGCTGACCTTAAGGTTCACAGCCTGATTCGTAACCACTATGCTACCATATGCTGTTGTTGTTGTTAAGTGCCGTCGAGTCGGTTCCGACCCATAGCGGCACTGTACAGGGTTTCCGAGGGTGTAAATCTTTACGGGAGTAGAAAGACTCATCTTTCTCCCGCGGAGCAGCTGGTAGTTTCAAACCGCTGACCTTAAGGTTCACAGCCTGATTCGTAACCACTATGCTACCATATGCTGTTGTTGTTGTTAAGTGCCGTCGAGTCGGTTCCGACCCATAGCGACACTGTACAGGGTTTCCGAGGGTGTAAATCTTTACGGGAGTAGAAAGACTCATCTTTCTCCCGCGGAGCAGCTGGTAGTTTCGAACCGCTGACCTTAAGGTTCACAGCCCGATTCGTAACCACTATGCTACCAGAGCTACCATATAGTAGGTCCTAAAATCAGGAAGTGTGAGACCTTCTAATTTGTACTTCTTCAGACTTGATCCTTTTCATATAAGGTGATTCATTTTTCCATCTCTTTAAAGAATGGTGATAGAATCTGGATTGAGATTGCATTATATCTATTGCTTTGGTTGGATTGACATAGTCACAATGTGAAGTCATCCTATCTATGAATATAGTATGTTCTTTCATTTATGTATGTCTCTATTGGTACCTTGCAACAATATTTGGTAGTTTCCTTCATATAATTACTTTATATCTCTTGTTATGTTTATTTGTAAGTATTTTATCTTTTTTCATAACTGTTGTATTCCTCATTTCCTTTCTTGAGTTTTCCTTGCTGTTGTAGAAGAATTGAACTGATTTTTGCATGTTGCTCATGTACCTGACAATTTTTTAATCCCCCTACTAGTTTCAGTACTTTTTCTTTTTTTGCTGAGTCTCTGATATTTGCTATGTATAAGATAATACATCTTCAAATAGGGTTTGTTTTTCTTCTTTCTAACCAATTAGGATTCTATTTCTCTTTTTTGCCTTTTTGTTCTGATGGTAACTTTCTGTATAGTATTAAACAGAGTTGCTAGAGGACATTCCTACATTTCCCAATCACAGTTCACCGGAGAAATTCTCTCAGTCTGTTTTTATGGAGAATAATATAAAGGAGCTCTGGTAGTGTAGTGGTTACGAATCGGGCTGCGAACCTTAAGGTCAGCAGTTCGAAACTACCAGCCGCTCCGCGGGAGAAAGATG
>NW_006408726.1:2571764-2572991 GCF_000296735.1 Chrysochloris asiatica
AGGCTCCGCAGGAAGCCTCCTTCACTGGACACGTTGTAGCCCCATTTTAGATATTCCAATCATTTATAGGCAGAAGACAGATTTACAAGCTTTCTATGGAGATATTTCTGTCTATTCCTTTCTCTCTCCCTCAAGTGTCTATTTTATAATGGTATGCAAGGGAAACCAAAATTCAAAAGACACCCAAGAATCTTAACATTATTTCTCCCCTTTTGCCCATTCCAACCATGTCTCAATCTCTGTATCCCAGAGGCCTGTTGTTCCAAGCTTGTGCATACATCATTATTTACCTCTGTCCCACTTAGCCCATGCAAACCTGCCTAATTATTTTCCCATCCACTTTGTTCTTCTATTCCCCATTCAACTTCTTGTGTATTGCCCCCACCTCCCTAGCACCCAAACTATCCTGTGTCTATTCCCTGCGTGTGTTCCACCTTCCCCTCCCTCCCCTCACCTCACCCATGACATCCCAACAACCAGCAAATAATTCCCACCCCCCTTTAGTATGGGTTCATTTTCTTAGTCTTTTACAGTAGTGGTCGTATGCAGTATTTCTCCTTTTAGTGGTCCTATGCAATATTTCTCTTTATGTTGACTCATTTCACTCAACATAATGTCCTCAAGGTTAATTCATATTCTGCGGTGGCTTGCAGCTTCCTTGTTATTCTTCAAGGTAGCATACTATCCCATTGTGTGTATGTACCACAATTTGTTTATCCATTCTTCAGTTATGGGCACTTTGGCTGTCTCCATCTTTTTGCTATTGTAAATAGTGCTGCTATGAACATTGGTATGCATATATGTATGCATGTTATGGCTTGTATTTCTTGTAGGTAAATACCAAGTAGAGGAATTGCTGGATCATAAAGGTATTTCTATTTCCAATCTTCTGAGGAAGTGCCATATTGCTTTCCAGAGATGTTGGACAATTTTGCAGTCCCACTAGCAATGCAGGAGCACCCCAGTCTCTCCACATCCCCACCAGCATTTACTGTCCTCTACTTTTTAAATCTTTGCTATTATTGCTGGTGTGAGATCATATCTCACCGTTGTTTTGATTTGCATCTTTCTAATGGCTAGTGATTGTGAATATTTCTTCATATGTCTGTTGGATGCCTGGATCTCATTCTTGGTGAAGTGTCTATTCATATTCTGTGCCCAGTTTTTAATTGGGTAATTTGTCTTTTTCTTTTAGAGGTGTTGTGGCTTCCTATATATTTTAGAAAT
>NW_006408726.1:2573232-2574406 GCF_000296735.1 Chrysochloris asiatica
TTTTCAAAATGTTTGGTAGTCTGTGTATTCCCTGAATTAGAGCCCTCCCATTTTTCCCTATTTTTTCATTGATGACCTTCATAATTCTGGGATTCACATTTAGGTCTTTCATCCATGCTGAGTTGGTTTTTGTATAAGGTGTAAGGTGAAAATCTTGTTTCAGTCTTTTGCATCTCGCTTTCCAGTTCTGCCAGCACCATCTGTTGAAGAGAATACCCCCTATTTGCATTACAATTTAGGACTCAACAAATATGCATTAAAGTGCTGGAAGGAATGCATATTTTACATTAATGGATCACAGTTCTATTATATATATATATATGTAATTTCAAAATAGTCTTCATTTTTACTTTGCAATACTATTACTATTGATTTATCCTAAGAAAGCAATAATAAATATTCATTAAGATTTATATGTGACAATAGTTTTCTCAGTATTATTTATAACAAAACATACACACACATTTCCAAAAATACAGAATTGGGTAAATAAATTTTGGTATGTCTCTTATATGACAAAAATATGCAATGATCAAAAGTTATGCTTTTAAAATTTATTTAAGACCTAAGCCATACAAACATAAATAAAATAAAATATAATGTGTATATGGAATGATCCCAGTTTTGCAAATGTATGTATACATATTCACTGGTCTTTAAGGTCGTAGTTTCCTTAATTTATATTTTACAATTGTGTAAGTGCTTATCCATTGTAACTGACAGTCCTACTCTTAGTCAAGTTAATTTAATCAAATTAATCTCCTCAGTGATCCCTGTGCTACCTAGTGAATGGCTTCATGCCCCATTAGTCCATAACAGCTTTCACTTACATCTCATACATCTACCTAGTTCTTTTGGAGGTGCCAGTTTTGCAAAGCTTAATCATCTGATTGTTCACTGCAGGCTGAACATGGAATGAGACTTTGCCTGTACAAATATTCCTTAAAATTTCATGGAAAAATTCAATAATTTTCATTAACTTTTTATGAACTTTTTTATAAACTTTATATATATAGTTTGTATCGTTAAGTACCGTGGAGTCGGTTCCCACTCATAGTGACTCACAGGGTTTCCAAGGCTGCAAATCTTTACAGGAGCAGAAAGCCTCATCTTTCTCCCGTGGAACAGCTGGTAGTTTCAAACTGCTGACCTTGAGGTTAGAAGCCTGATAGCC
>NW_006408726.1:2574506-2580714 GCF_000296735.1 Chrysochloris asiatica
ATATAGCCAATTTTTGCTGTTACTCTCAAACCCATCTCACTAGGAACTTTCTTTTTGGCCAGTGCTCCACTCTATTAAACATGATGTCTTTTTCCAGTAACTGGTCACTCCCTGGCAACATGTCCAAAGTATGAGAGAAGTCTTAGCATTCTCTCATCTAAAAAGCACTCTTGCTGTACTTCTTCTAAGACAGATATGATTGCTGTTCTGGCAGTTCATGGAAATTTCAATATTATTCACCAACACCATAATTCAAATGCATCAATTCTTCTGTTAATTTCCATATTTGTTCAACTTTCACATGCATATGAGGCACTTGAAAATACTATTGCTTGGGTCAGGTGTATCTCTGTCCTCAAAGTAACATCTTTGCTCTTTAAAACTTTTTAAAGAGGTTTTTTGAAGCAGATTTGCCTAGTGTAATCATTACATTTCTTGATTGCTGCTTCCATGAACTTTGATTATGAACCAAGTAAATTGATGTTTTTGATAACTGCCATATGTTCTACATTTATTGTGATGTTATTTATCTTTTCTATGAATATTTTTGGTTTCTTTACATTGAGGTACAATCCATACTTAAGGCTGTAGTCTTTGGTTTTTAATCAATACATTTTTCAAGTCATCTTTGCTTCTTGCAAACAAGGTTGTGTCATCATTTTTACAGATTGTTAATGAGTAGTCCTTCAATCCTGGTGCAAAGTTCTTCATTATATAATCCAGTTTCTCAAATTATTTGTTCATCATACAGATTGAATAAGTACATTGAAAGGATACATGTTACATATGTTTCCTGATTTTGAAACATTGAGTATCTCCTTTTTAGTTTCTAAAAACTGCTTCTTTGTGTATGTATATATAGTTCTGTATAAGCACAATTAAGTTTTCTGGGATTCCCATTCTAAACAGTGTTATCCATGGCTGGTTATGTTCTATGCAGTTGGATGCCTTTGAATAGTCAATAAAGCACAAGTAAACATCTTTCTAGTATTCCCTACTTTTTGTCAAGGAATCTGGCTTTAGTAATTAAATCTCTAGTTTCATTTTTTCTTCTGAATCTAACGAGTTTCTCTCAATGTACTGTTGCACTATATTTTAATTCTCTTCAGCAAAAAGTTACTTGCATGTAATATTAATGATACTGTTCAATGTTTTCTGCATTACTTTGGGTCCCCTTTCTTTGGACTAGGCACAAATATGGATGTCTTCCTATATCTTGACATAGATGAGTGAGCACTCCCAGCACTGCATCAACTTGTTGAAATATTTCACTTGGTATTCAGTCAATTCCTGGAGTCTTGTTTTGTGACAATACTTCAGTGCAGCTTAGACTTCTTCCTTCAATACCATTGATGATTATATGTTACTTCCTGAAATGGTTGAACATCAATCAATTATTTTTGGTACATTGAATCTGTATTGTATTTCCATCTTCTTTTGATGCTCCATATTACATATTGCTATTGTTTAGTTCCAAAGAATCAGTTCTAACCCATAGGGACTAGATATAAGTTTTCTGAGGAGAAGCTCATGGATTTGAACCACCAACCTTGTCACCCAGTGCCACACCAGGACTCCATAAGGAGCTCTGATAGCGTAGTGGTTACGAATCGGGCTGTGAACCTTAAGGTCAGCAGTTCGAAACTACCAGGCGCTCCGCGGGAGAAAGATGAGGCTTTCTACTCCCGTAAGGATTTACACCCTCGGAAACCCTGTACAGGGTCGCTATGGGTTGGAACCGACTCGAAAGCACTTAACAACAACAACATATTAATGATGGAGACATGGTGTGGCACTGTGGGTTAATGTGCCAGACTAAAAAGCCATTTGAACTGCAAGGCTGTCTCCTTGGAAACCCTATACAGGGTCAGTATGGGTTGGAACTGACTCGAAGGCACTTAACAACAACAACAATAACAATATTAATATGATGCCCAAACTTCACCCCTTCAGTGTATTCCTTTCTGCTTTCTTCCTTCTTTGTTCCTGTGCAATTAGTAAATTTTCATGTAGTTAATTCTGGCTCATCAAACTCCATGTGTATCACAAGAGAACTGAGCTTCATAGGATTTTCAATGGCTAGCATTTGGAAGTGGATCAGCAGGTCTTTCTTTCATGGAGCCTCTAGATGATAGTGAATCTCCAACCTTTTGATTAGTAGCTGAGTTTTATCTGTTAGAACCACTGTCCTCCACTATTAGGTGGCACTTTATGTTCTACTTCTTAAACTGAGAGACCTCTGTATTTCTCTACAACTGCTATTCTAGGTAAAATTGAATCTTGATTCATGAGAAAGTAGGATGATTGTTCATAAATCAGGCCCAGGGTGCTAATTTTCTTCCAGAGAAATCTTAATTACAGATTCATTTCACATGAAGTATTGGTTAGGCACTACCACATAATGCTATGGAAAACCAATTCTAGAACTCAGTACCTTAAAGCAACAATAATTTATTCTCACTCATGTGTCTATAAGTAGCATGATTTAGGCTTATGTAGATTCTGAGGCAGATAATTAGTTGCAGAAAATCAAGTTGGCATTTCTCTTTGAAGAGATATCTGTAGTAATATTAGGAAAATAAGACAGAGGAAGGGAGAACATAATCTAGGCTATTTCTGTTGGCTTGTCTCCAAGCTACAGATTGGGCCAGGTTTGCTCCATGTATGTACCTCTTTTCTCTTGTAACAGGAGGCTAGCTGTGTCAGGGTCTCCTCACTGGGAGGGCAGAGGTATCTGAGAGTATAACAAAATCTGTCCATTGTAGATTGATCAATTTGATAAACAGTTCCTGCTTCTTCTCTCCCAGTAGGTTTTCAGGGCAACATTACTTTCAGAATTTATGTTCACTTTTTTTTAAAATTTCAGATTGCTCTTCGTTTACTTTCCCACAGCACTTAGAAATATTCCATACCACTAGTATGCTCAGCATTACCTCTAAAAACACATTTGTTGTTGTTGTTAAGTGTCATCAAGTCAGTTTCAACGCATAGCAACCCTGTATAGGGTTTCCAAGGAGTGATTGGTGAGCTTGAACTGCTGACCTTGTGGTTCAAACTGATTTTGCAATCCAGCACATTAGCCCACAATGCCATACCAGAATTCCTAAAAGCACTGTTGTTGTTGTTAAGTGCTGTCAGGTCGGCTCCAACTCATAGCGACCCTGTATGGGGTTTATGAGGAGTGAATGGTGGGTTAGAACCATCAACTTTATGCCTCAATCTGACCTTGTAGTCCAGTACATTATCCTGCAGCACAACAGCAGGATTCCAAAAACACAATAGTAGTAATTTATTCAGCATATACTAGTACATAACAACAACAACAATACTAGTAGGGGATGCAATGGTTTAAAATCAGAAAAGGTGTGAATCAGGGTTTATCCTTTTACCAAATTTATTCAGTCAGTATACTGAGCAAATAATCCAAGAAGCTTGTCAATATGAAAAAGAACACTGCTTTAGGATTGTAAGAAGGTTCGTTAACAACCTGTGATATGCGCACAACACAATCATGCTTGCAGAAAGTGAAGAGGATTTGAAACACTCACAGATGAACATGAAATACTACAGCCTTCAATATGGATTACACCTCAATATAAGCAAAACAAAAATACAACTGTACCAATAAGCAACATAGAAATAAACAGAAAAGATTGAAGTTTTCAAGATTTCATATTATCGGATACATAATTAACATGCATGGAAGCCTCAGTCAAGAAATCAAAGAATGTATTGCATTGGCAAAATATGCTGCAACAGATTTTTTAAGTATTAATAGCAAGGAAATCACCTTGAGGACAAGAATGTGACTGACCCAAGACATGGCATTTTCAATCACAGTATATTCATGAAAACCTTTGACATTGAATAAGAAAGACTGAATATGAATCTATGCATGTGAATCTATATACTTCAGTGTTAGCGAAAGTTTTAATGTCCCATGAACTGCCAGAGGAATGAATAAATCTCTCCTGGAAGAAGTACAGCTGCCATGCTCCTAGAAATGAATGTGGAAATAATCAGCATAAAAGAGTAGAGCCCTCAATGAGATGAGTTAACACCATGGCTTCAACAAGGGGTTCAAACATAACAATAATTTGGAGAACAGTGTAAGACTTTAATACTTTAAAGAGGTTTTTTTCCCGTAGATTTGTTCCCAAAAATACATAATTTGATTTCTTGACTGTTGCTTCCTTGATTATTCATATTGGATCAAAGTAAGCTGAAATCTTTGGTAACTTCAGTCCTTTCTCTGTCTACCATGATTTTGCTCCAGCTGTGATCCAGCTGTGAGGATTTTTGTTTTACTTTTTTTTTTTTTCAAAGCTGTTATTATGAATTAAGTGATATTTTACATTTTAGAAAATCAGTTTTGCATTCAACCAATTGTATTTTGTTTCATTTCACTTCAATAATCATAATCACCTCCATGCACTATCGGTTAAAGTTCTTGCCTCTACTAGCTTTTTTTTTTTTTCTTTCTTTCTTTTTTATGTACACAAAAACTTGAAGGAATGTAGATTCATTTAAACAACCTTAGGGCACATTTTGAAAGCCATCTTCCTGCCCACCAACACAGTCTTTCTCTTTTCCATGAGTCTAGAGTCCTCAGTGGCTCTCACTCTCCATACCATCACCTCCATCTCTGGTGTCGCTGCTTCTCTGGTTAGGATTCCACGTACTGCTCTTGCTCTTTCCTCTTGATGTTCCTAGGGTCCTCTGTTCCTGGAATGCAAGATTAACTACTCCCTGCTCTTCATTACACAACTACCTTTACAGTTGTGGAAATTGCAATTAGTCATAATAACAATTACTCACTATTGAATCAAATTAATCCTATCACTATCTCCTTTCACCATACACTTCTAGATAAGATGAAAACTTATCTAGTCGGGATTCTACCTTCCCCCCTTGCTGTAAACTAAACTCCTTCTTGAAAAATTGTAAGCCAGCCACTTCATGCCTTTATAGCCCCCTACTTTAGGTAGCCCATGTCTAAGTTGCCCATCTTTAATGTACAGAGGGGATAGGATTGATGCTTGATGTGAAGACTCCTTCCCTCTCAGTTGGTATTTCCAGCTTCATTATCCATAAATAAAGGCCAAGTTCATCAAATTGTAGCAATTTACACTTCCCTCCTGTATCAAATTTCTTTATCTTCCTCTATTTGAGTTCTAATCATCAAGCCTTTCAAACTAAGTCAAATGCATGTTATCTGCAAGTTTGGACATTTTTTTGTGCACCTCCCCCATTTCATATCAGTTGGACACTTCACTCTTAGCTCTAGTCCTTGGTGGCTAAATCAGTGTCCATGAACTCAGGAATTTCCAAGTCTCCCCAAACTTCAGACCAACCAGCCCTTCCTCTTCTCTCTCTTAGCTCAAGGTCAACAAGAGTCTATTGAACATGGTTGAAATCAGCCATGTCTTCATTACTTCCATTTTCACAATTCCACTCACAAGTAGACCAACACGATCACCAGTGAGTTTAGAAGGCTACTCATGTGTTCCCAATGAGTTTCAGTCTTGGAAGAGAGTTTGTCTTGAAGGGACTTGATGGCTTGCCTTGATGATTCCCAGGTGAACATCTTGCTTGTTATTATAATAGCCAGTTTTCTGGTTGTTGATTTTTTGTTGTTGTTGTTGTTGATGATTTATCTTTAAAGAAGTATCTTCTGTTCCTCTAGCTGCTCCAGCTTAGTTTTGTTTCACTTTTGTTGAGGTGTTTTGATTTACATTTCACTAATAGGCAAATTATTGAAAGATGCAGAAAGCATCAAGAGAAGATGTAAAGAATACAGATTCACTGTACCAAAAGGAAATAGTTAATGTTCAACCATTTCAAGAGGTAGCTTATGATCAGGAGCCAATGATACTGAAGGAGGAAGACCAAGGTGCATTGAAGGAATTGACAAAGAGCAAGGAACCAGGAACTAATGGAATAAAAACTATAATCTTTCAAGAAAGTGAGGCGGCACTGGAGGTATTCACTCATCTCTTACAAGAAACTTGGAAGATGACTATCTGGCTGACTGATTGGAAGAGATCCATATTTGTGCCCATTCCAAAGAGAGGTGTCCCAATGGAATGCGGTAATCATCAGACAATCTCTTTGATATCCCATTTGAGTAGAGTTTTACTAAAAGTAATACAGAAATGGCTGCAAGCATACATTGACACAGAACTTCCAGAGGTTCAAGCTGGATTCA
>NW_006408726.1:2581499-2588624 GCF_000296735.1 Chrysochloris asiatica
CTGCTCCATGTTGGAAGAATTGCAGCCAGAGTACTCCTTAGAGGCCAGGATGGCCAAACTTCGTCTCTCATACTTTGGACATATTGTCAGGAGGGACCAGTCGCTAGAGAAGGATATCATGTTTGGTAAGGTGGAGGGTCAGAGAAAAAGAGGAAGACCCCCAATGAGATGGGTTGGCCAAGTAGCGGCATCGATGGACTCAAGCATGGCAACAATAATGAGGTTGGCCCAGGATTAAGCAGTGTTTTATTCTGCTGTGTATAAGGTCGCTATGAGTTGGTACCGACTTGATGGCACCTAACAACAACAACAACAATGGCTAGTGATCGTATTTTTGTTTGCTGCCCTGATCTCCTCCTTGGTGAAGTGTCTGTTCATGTCCTGTGGCCATTTTTTATTTGGGTTATTTGTCTTTTTCTTGTAGAGGTGTTGTAGTTTCTTATATATTATAGAAATGAGTCCTATGTCTGATGTGTCATTGTAAAAGATTTTTTCCCATTCTGTGGGATCCTTTTTTACAATTCTGGTGAAGTCTTTTGATGCACACAAGTTTTTAATTTTTAGTATGTCCCACTCATTTATTTTGTCTACTTTTGTTTGTGTAGTTTTCAAAATGTTTGGTAGTCTGTGTATTCCCTGAATTAGAGCCCTCATGTTATCCCTATTTTTTCATTGATGTCCTTCATAATTCTAGGATTCAGGTCTTTAATCCATGCTGAGTTGTGTTTTGTATAAAGCGTGAGGTAAAGGTCTTGTTTCAATCTTTTGCATTTCGCTTCCCAGTTCTGCCAGCACCATCTGTTAAAGACAGACAGTATCCCCTCCCAATGCGATATATTTAGGTACTTTGTCAATAATCAGTTGGCTGTATGTGAATGGGTTAATTTCTGGATTTTGGATCAATGTATCTTTCATTCTACCAGTACCAGGCTGTTTTGACCACTGTCGCTGTGTAATAAATTTTGAAGTCAGGGAGTGAGAGGTTTCCAATCCTATTCTTCTTCTTATGTAGTGCTTTGCTTATCCTCGGTCTCTTTCCTTTTCATATAATGTTTGTATTTTTTTTCTTTTTCCCATGCTTTGAAGAATGTCATTGGAATCTGGATTGGGATTGCTTTATATGTGTAAATTGCTTTCAGCACTATTGACATTTTCACAATGGTAAGTCTTTCCATCCAGGAGCATGGTACAGTCTTCCATTTTTGTAGGTCTCTTTTGGTTTCTTATATATATAGTAGTGTTTTGTACTTTTCTTTGTTTCTCTGGTTACATTTATTCCTAGATATTTCATCCTTTGGGCAGCTATCGTAAATGATATTGCTTTCCTAAGGTCCTTTTCATCACTGTCATTTTTGGTATAGAGGAATCCAACTAATTATTGTATATTGATCTTATATCCTGCCTTTTTGCTGAATCTTCAAATGAGGTCTAGTAGCTTTTTTACTGTTTTTCTATGTATAGGATCATAGCCTCTGCAAACAGAGAAAGTTTTACTTCCTCTTTGCCAATTTGGATGCCTTTAATTTCTCTGTCTTGCTGTATAGCTCTTGCTAAGTCTTGCAGCACAATATTGAATAGGAATGGTAACAAACAGCATCCTTTTTGGTTCCTGTTCATATAGGGAAGGGTTTCAGTTTCTCTCCATTGAGAGTAATGTAGGCTGTTGGTTTTGTATATATGATCTTAATTATGTTGAGGAATTTCCCTTCAATTCTTACTCTGTTGAGTGTTTTTTCAGGAATGGACGCTGGATTTTCTCAAATGCCTTTTCTGCATCAATTGATATGATCATGTGGTTCTTTTTAAAATTTATTTATAAGTTGGATTATGTTAATCATTTTTCTTATATTGTACCATCCTTGCACCCCTGATATGAATCCCATTAGGTCATGACGTATCTTATTTTTGATGTGCTGCTGGATTCTGTTGGCTAGGATTTTTGTTGAGAATTTTTGCATCTCTGTTCATGAGGGATATTGGTCTATAATTTTCTTTCTTAATGACGTCCTTCCCTGGTTTTCATATGAGGCTATGCTTGACGTTTGATTTGTGTATTCTCCCTCTTTTCTTTTGTTAGGTTTGTCAAGCATTTCTCAATTTTTTTAACCCTTTGAAAGAACCAACTTCTTGTCCTGTTGATTCTTTCTATAGTTTTAATGTTTTCTATCTCAATTATTTCTGCTCGAATCTTTAGTGTGGTCTATTCTGGAGAATGTTCCATGTGCACTGGAGAAGAATGTGTATTGTGCTGTTGTTAGGTTGAATGCTCTGTACACATCTTTGAGGTCCAGTTGTCTAATTCTGTTGTTTAGTTCTTCTGTGTCTTTGTCAATTTTCTTTCTCATTGTTCTATCCATTTTAGAAAGTGGTGTATTAAAATCACCCACAATTATTTGTTGTTGTTGTTGTTGTTGTTAGGTGCCATTGAGTCAGTACTTACTCTTAGCAACTTTATGCACAGTAGAACAAAACACTGCCCGATTCTGGGCCATCTCACTACTGTTGCCACGCTTGAGTCCATCAATGCTGCCCCTCTCATTGGGGGACTTCCTCTTTTTCTCTGACCCTCCACCTTGCTAAACATGATATCCTTCCCCAGCAACTAGCCCTTCCTGACAATATGTCCGAAGTATGAGAGATGAAGTTTGGCCATCTTGACTTTCATGGAGCACTCTTGCTGCACTTCTTCCAAAATGGATCTATTGGTTCTTATGGCAGCCCATGGCACTTTCAGCATTCTCCTCCAACACCATAACTCAAAAGAATCAATTCTTCTATGGTCTTCCTTATTCACTGTCCAGCTTTCACATACATATGATGTTATTAAAAATACCATCACTTGGGTCAGGTGCACATTAGTCCTCAAGTTGACATCTTTGCTCTTCAACACTTTAAAAAGGTCTTGTGTAGCAGATTTGCTTAATACAATATGTCATCTGATTTCTTGTCTGCTGCTTCAATTAGTGTTGATAGTTGATCCAAGAAGAATGAAGTCCTTGACAACTTCAATCTTTTCTCCATTAATAAGAAAGTTGTGTATTGGTCCAATGGTAAGGATTTTTGTGTTCTTTACATTGAGATGCAATCCATACTGAAAGTTGTGCTCTTTGGTCTTCATCAGTAAATGTTTTAAGTCCTGTTCAGCAAGCAAAATTGTGTCATCTGCATATCGCTGGCTGTTAATGAGTCTTCCTTCAATCCTTATGCCACATTTTTCTTCATATAACCCAGCTTCTTGGATTATTTGCTCAGCAAACATGTTGAATAAGTATGGTGAAAGAATACAATCTTTTTGCACACCTTTCTTAATTTTAAACCATTCAGTGTTCCATGTTCTGTTCAAACAATTGCCTCTTTATCCAGGTGTAGAGTCCTCATGAGAACAATTATTTAAGAATACTCATAATTCGCAATCTTGTCCATAGCCTGTCATGATCCACACATTGAAAGCCTTTGCCTTGTCAATAAAGCACAGGTAAACATCTTTCTTTTCAGCTCTTGGACCTCCTCATTTCTTCCGTTTGCTTTAACATCTCTACGCTGGAGAGCAAGTTTCAGTGTCTCTTCTGACTTCCATTTTGACCTTTACCTTCTTTCTTGTCTTCTCAGTGACTTTTCACTTTCTTCATGTATGATGTTCTTGATGTTATCCCACAACTCTTCTGGTCTTCGGTCTTTAATGTTTAATGTATCAAATCTGTTCTTCAGATGATCTCTAAATTAAGGTGGGATATATTAAAGGTCATATTTTGGCTCTCGTGCACTTGTTTTGATTTTTTTCAGCTTCAGTTTAAATTTTCATATGAGTAATTGATGGTCTGTTCCACAGTCTGCCCCTGGCCTTGTTTTGTGTACATGAGGAATCTGTACCAGGACCAAGAAACAGTTGTTCAAACAGAACATGGTAACACTGAATGGTTTAAAATGAAAAAAAAAAAAGTGTCCAACAAGGTGGTATCCTTTCACTGTACTTATTCAACCTATAGACTGATCAAATAATCTGAGAAGCCTTTTAAAGTGTTGAAGAGCAAAGATATCAGCTTGAGGACTAAGGCGCACCTGGCCCAAGCCATGGTATTTTCAATAACCTCATATACATGCAAAAGCTGGACATACTTTGAACTTATTTTCAGGAGGTACCATTCACTGGAGAAATATATCATGTTTGGTAAGGTGGAGGGTCAGAGAAAAAGAGGAAGACCCCCATCAAGATGGATTGGCAGTATCACTGGATTTAAGTGTGGCAACACTAGTGAGATTGACCCAGGATCGGACAGTGTTTTGCTCTGCTGTGCATAAGGTTGCTATGAGTCTGTATCCTATCATATACAGCGTTTTACCTCATTACTAATCTGGATATGTTCTTTTTGACAATGAGTGCAACATCAAACTCTAGAATTTGTCATTTCCAGCATAGTAATCCAGGTGGTCATCAGATTCAAAATGGCCAATACCAGTTCATTTCAACTCACTAATGCCTAAGATATCAACGCTTATGAATTCCATTTCATTTTTGACAACTTCCAATTTTCCCAGTTTCATACTTCGTACATTACATGTTCCGATTTTCAAAGGATGTTTACAACTGTTTCTCTTCATTTTGAGTTGTGCCCTATCAGTAAATGAAGGTCAGTGGCCTTTTCTCCCACGGGCGTTACTCCATTGGCGTCATAATGGTTAAGTCTACTTTGAGGAGGCAGCTCTTCCCCAGTTGCATTTTGATTGCCTTCCAACCTGAGGGGCTCATTTTCTGGCACTTTATCTGAGAGTTTTTTCTGCTATTCATAAGGTTTTCAGTGACTAAATATTTGAAAGTAGTTTGTCACTCCTTCCTAGTCAGTCTTTGTCTGGAAGCTCATCTGAAACCTGTCCACATGGTTTATATAATCTATGATTATTTTAGATTCATTTATTTCTTTCTTTAAATCTATTGTTGTTGTTGTTATGTGCCGTGGAGTCAGTTCCGACCCATAGCAACCCTATATAGGGTTTCCAAGGGTGTAAATCTTTATGGGAGCAGAGATCCTCAGAGCTTGATTTATGTATTTTGGAGCTCTTTCATTGAGAGCATAGATATTTATTATGGTTATGTCCTGTGGTTCAATTGTCCCTTTAATCATGAGATAATGTCCATCTTTATCTATTATGATGGGTTTTGCCTTAAAGTTTCTTTTATCAGAGATTAGGACTGCCACTCCTGATTATTTTTTATTGCAATTAGCTTGGTATATTATTTTCCATCCTTTGACTTTTAATCTGTTTTTGTCTCTGTGTATAAGATGTGTCTCTTGCAGACAGCATATTGACGGATCTTGTTTTATTTATTCTGCCATCCTCCGTCTCTTAACTGGTGCTTTTAATCCGTTTACATTCAGTGTAATTTTCAATAGGTATGGATTAATTTCTGCCATTATGTTTGTTTGTTTTGGTGTTGCTGATTCTTTGTTCTGTGTGTCTTCCTTTGTTGAGTTCATATTTTTTGTGTGTTCTTTCTTGTGAGTTTCCTCATAGTTTTAATGTTTCCATATTCTTCTTGGATTTTCAATTTCTTGGTATGTTGTGAAGTGTTTTCTTTGGGATTTCCTTATCTTCCATTAACTTTTCCCTCCATTTATTGCAGTCTATTTTATCCTGTAATCTATCTGACCTTCTCACCATTTGGATCTCTGTTCCTATGTGTTTACCTTCTTTTACATTGTAATTGTTTTTATCATAGAGTGAACACACAGATTCTCTGAGTTTGTTCTTATAGTTTTGTTCTGCTCTTGTCTCTTCCATCTGTCAATTTAGTTCTGGGAGGTGCTGCCATGCATGCTAATCTCTGGTTGTTGTCTGTTCTTATTGGGTCTCAGTCCACAGAACTCCCTTTAGGATGTTTTGTAGCACAGTATTGGCTTTGGAAAAATCCCTTATCTTGTTTGTCCTGGTATGTTTTGATTACACTGTCATATTTGAATGATAGTTGTGTTGGATAAAGGATTCTTGGTTGACAGGTTTTTTTCTTTCAGGGTTTTATATATGTTTCCCCATTGCCTTCTTGCTTGCATGGTTTCTGTTGAGAGATCTGAGTTTAATTTGACCTGCTTGCCTTTGTATGTAACACTTCTCTTTTCCCTAACTGCTTTCAGAATTCTCTCCTTATCTTTGATTTTGTAGAGCTTGATTGTGATATGTCATGGTGAGTTTTCTTTGGGGTCTACCCTTCCTGGGGTACATTGTGCTTCTTGAATGTTTATCTTTTCACTTTTCAGGATGTTAGAGAAATTTTCCTCCAGCAGTTCTTCAACTATTTCCTCTGTGGACTTGTGTTATACTTCTTGTTCTGGAATGCCAATAATTCTTAAGTTATCTCTCTTCATGTTGTCCAATATGAATCTTATACCTTTTTCAGATTTTTTAATCTTTTTTTCTGTTTCATCTTCTATCTTAGTTGTATTGAAAATTTTGTCTTGCATCTCAGTAGTTCTGCCTTCCATCTCTTCAATTCTACTCCTTTGCCCTTTCAGTATATTATCTGTTTCTGATATTCTATTATTGATCATTTGGACTTCTTTATGTAGGTTTTAAGTTGTTTCCAATGCTGTTTCTGTCTTATTTGATTGTTCCTGTAGCACTTTCCTGACTTTTGGTTTATTTTTCTCAGTCCATTGTAAAGTGTGTTGATACATTTTATAATCATTTTTCTGAATTACTTCTCAGGCATTTCCAAGGCCTGCCCTTCTTCCAGAATGTAGTCCAGGTCTACCTCTAGGTCATTTGTCTCAGACATTTTATTTGGTTTCTGGACATGTGCTGATATGGTCATCTGCTTTTGCTTCTTGGACATATTTAATGTTTTTCTGTGGTCTAAATAATTAATTGAGTGTGTGTTTGATATATTTTATGTTTTATGATTGCCTTCAGATAGATGTGATTAGGAAGTGGGCTTCACTTTTCACTCTTCTTATTGCTTAACTCAGAGTATTTTTCACAGGTGTTGTCTTCCTCCCTGGTGTATGGCAGTTCGTATTTGTTCTTACCTGGATTTTGGTATTTGATAGAGTGTGATTGTAGCTTGACTATATGGCAGCAGTTGCTGTCTCTTCTTGGGTAATATAGGGAAAGAAAGAGTTCCCCAAAGTTAAA
>NW_006408726.1:2588724-2590319 GCF_000296735.1 Chrysochloris asiatica
ATTTGTAGACGATATGATCCTATATGTAGAAAATCCCAAAGACTCAGTAAAAAAGCTACTAGACCTCATTGGAAGACTCAGCAAAGTGGCAGGGTATACGATTAACATACAAAAATCAGTTGGATTCCTCTATACCAAAAATGACAGTGTTGAAAAGGACATTAGGAAAGCAATACCATTTATAATAACCACACAAAGGATGCAATATCTTGGAATAAATGTAACCAGAGAAACAAAGGACTTATACAAAGATGACTACAAAACACTACTGCAAGAAACCAAAAGAGACTTACAAAGATGGAAGAAAGTACCATGCTCCTGGAAAGGAAGACTTAACATTGTGAAAATGTCAATACTGCCCAAAACAATCTACACATATAATGCAACACCAATCCACATTCCAAGGACATTCTTCAAAAGAGATGGAAAAAGCAATTACAAACTTTATATGGAAAGGAAAGAGACCCAGGATAATCAAAGCACTGCTCAAGAACAAGAATAAGGTTGGAGGCCTGTCACTCCCTGACTTTAAAATATACTACATGGCTACAGTGGTCAAAACAGTTTGGTACTGGTACAATGAAAGGTACATAGATCAATGGAACAGAATCGAGTATGCAGAAATTAACGCATCTACATACAGCCAATTGATCTTTGACAAAACACCAAAATCCCTCTACTCAGAAAAATGAGCCACAACACGAGAAGATATACGCACACCAATGTTTATAGCGGCAGAAGAGATATGCACACCAATGTTTATAGCAGCACTATTTACAATAGCAAAAAGATGGAGACAGCCAAAGTGTCCATCAACTGAAGAATGGATAAACAAAATGTGGTACATACACACAATGGAATATTATGCTACATTGAAGAATAACAAGGAAGCGGTAAGCCACCGCATAACATGGATGAACCATGAGGACATGCTGAGTGAAATTAGTCAGTCACAAAAAGAGAACTACTACATAGGACCACTACTGTAAAAAACTAAGAAAAAGAAATTATACTAAAGGGGGGTAGGGGGAAGTCTTTGTTAGTTGTTGAGAAGTTGGTGATGGGTGAGGGGGAAGAGGGAGGGCAGAGCGCAGGGTGGGGATTGGACACAGGAGAGATTGGGTGCTAGGGAGGGGGGCAATATACAGGGAGGGAGAGGAAAGCGGAGAAACGGAGCAGATGGGAGAACAATTGGGCATGCTTGAAAGGACTGAAAGGGACACAGATAAAGGACGATATATACACAGCCTTGGAATGGCAGGCCTCTGAGATACAGGGTTGGAATGGGGGGGGAATCATGTTAAGATGCTTGACTGTTTTTGTTTGTTTGTTTGTTTGTTTGTTTTAATCTTGGTTTCCCTTGCATTATAATATAGACACTGGAGAGAGAGAGAGAGAGGGAAAGGAATAGTCAGAAACACCACACTAGAAGGCTTGTAAGTCCGTCTTCTGCCTATGACTGATTGGAATACCTGAAAGGGGGCTACAGCATACCCAGTGAACGAGGCTTCTTGCGGAGCCTTGGCAATACATTAAATTATAGGTAGAAACTGGAACCACATCCAGATCTCCAGAGATGAGAAATCTCCACTTGA
>NW_006408726.1:2591154-2594937 GCF_000296735.1 Chrysochloris asiatica
TTCAACGCCGTCTAATAAATTTCAATATGCCACTGTTGGTTGCTATGTTGTACCTCATGATTTAATTTAATTTTGGGCCTGTTTTGTCTTTAAACTCTCTTTCTTTTTCAACACCCCTTGTTCTGGCCTTTTTCCTATTTAAAAACAGTTCAGGAATGGTTCTTGGGCTGAGAGTATTTGTGCATATGCATGGCAGAAGAAGCCACTGGTGGTGGGGTTGAGGGGGTGTCCATTCACTCATGCACCACCTCTAGTTACCAAAATGGAAGTGTGCAAACAGTGGCTGGCCAATTAACAGACACACACACACACACACAAAAAAAAAAAAAAACCCAAAAACATCAGAACAAAGCAAAACCAATAAATTGTATTGTCCACCTTTGCTCTGAGGTCCCCACAGAATAATATCATGGTGGATATGCTTAATTCCCTGCTTGGTCTTGCCATTTAATCTCACCCAAGTTGTCAGCTCTAGGCTGCTTAGCCTGGCAGATTCAAAAGTACACATTTTCTTACTTTCACCACAAGTTCCACTAGTTATAAGTCTTCAAATGTTTTAAATATTCCTATCTCTGTGGTTCAGAGTGTTGGAGCTCTGCCCTGAACCTGCTTCACCTCCTGTTCTGTGGTATTGCTGAAGATGAACTTCACTGCACCTCTACCCTATCTGCCATCAAGCCCCACCCTCCACAAATACTTTTTAAAATAACATAAAAGCCAAATATACACATGGACTTTACTAGATGGAATACACAGAAATCAAATTGATTACATCTGTGGGAAGAGATGGTGGGAAAGCTCCATATCACCAATGATACTGATGGAAATAGCCAAAGGTGCAATGAAGGTGTTGGTAAAGAACAAGGCTTAGGAATTGATGGAATATAAATTGAAAACTTTCAACAAACTGAGGTAGCACTGGAGGGACACACTCATTTATGCCAATAAATTTGGAAGACAGCTACTGGTCAACTGATTGGTAGAGATCCATCTTTGTGCCTATTCCAAAGATAAGTGACAAAACAGAATGTGGAAATCATAGACTCTAAATAAAATTTTAAAATGGCTGCAGCAGTACATTGAAGGGAGCTGCCCTAGGTTCAGGCCATATTCAAATGAGGATATGGAATAAGAGATAGTATTGCTTATGTAAGATGGATCTTGACCGAATTCAGAGAATTTCAGAAAGATGTTTACTTGTGCTTTATTGACTATGCATAGATTTTGAATGTGTGGATCATGCAGAGAATGAGTATTCCTGAACATTTAATTGTGCTCATGAGGAACCTGTACATAGAACAAGAGGCAGTCATTCAAACAGAATAAACAAACACTGAATGGTTTAAAATTAGGAAAGGTGTGTGCCAGGGCTTTATTCTTTCACCCTATTTATTCAATCTGTATGCTTAGTAAATAATCCAAGAAGCTAGATTATATAAAGAAGAACATGGAATCAGGATTGGAGGAAGACTCATTAATAACCAAAATATGCAGATGACACAAACTTGCTTACTGAAAGCTAAGAGGATTTAAAATACTTACTGATGAAGATCAAAGACCACAACCTTCAGCATAGATTGCTCCTCAATGTAAAGAAAACAAAAATCTTCACCACTGAACCAATAAATAACATCAACATAAATAGAGAAAAGATTGAAGTTGTTAAAAACTTCATTCTGCTTGGATTACCCATCAACACTCATGGAAGCAGCAGTTAACAAATAAAACAATTTATTGCATTACACAAGTCTGTTGCTCAACACCTCTTGAAAGTACTCAACAACAAAGATGTCAGTTGAGGACTAAGGTACATGTGACCCAAATCATGATATTTTTCAATAGCCTCATATGCATGTGAAAGTTGAACAACAAGGAAGACTACAGAAGAACAGATGCATTTGATTTATAGTGTTGGAGGAGAATATTAAAGTACCATGGACTGCCAGAAAAACAAGGAAATCTGTGTTGAAAGAAGTACAGCCAGAATATTCCTTAGAAGCCAGGATGGTGAAACTTCATTTCTCATACTTCACACATACTTTTAAGAGGAACCAGTCCCTGGAAAAGGACATTATTCTTGGTAAAGTAGAAGGTCAGCTGAAACGAAGAAGACCGCTAACGAGATGGATTGACACAGTGGAAGCAGCAATAGGTTCAAACATAGCAATGACTGTGAAATTGGTACAGGACCCAGCAGTGTTTTGTTCTGTTGTTCATAAGGTCACTAGTAGGTACCAACTCGAGGGTACCTAACAACAAAAATACAAGCATTTGGAGTACTGTTTTGGTGCTGTATGATAAAGCACTGGATCACAGGTCAGTATGAACCATAAAGGATGTGTTTGAAACTCACCAGCCACTCTTCACACACCTTAGATAGGGTCACTATAAATTGGAACTGACTCAATGGCACTGAATAACAACATGCAAGCATTTGTAGTTAAGTTTGCTATCCTTCATTTTAGGGTTAACATTTATGCTTTTGATTCATTTGAATGTTTGTGGGTGACTGAGGTATCTCACCTATATAATTTTTCTGGAGATGTATGTCCAGTTTTACCAGTATCATTTATTAAGAATCTGTTTATTTCCCAGCCTATTCATTTGACCCCTTGAAGAAAGCCAGTTGTCTATAGAAACCTGGGATTAATTATGATCTCTCAGTTCTATTTCAAGGTGTTATGTATCTATTATTGAACCAACATCAGGTTTTGTTTGTTTGTTTGTTTGTTTGTTTTTTTATTACAGTGGCTGCATAGTATGTTTTGGTTGATTACATGATTCTAGTAGCTGGATTATATGAAGAAGTAGCTGAATTATATGAAGAAGAACATGACATCAGAACTGGAGTAAGTCTCATTAACAACCTGTGATATGCAGATGATACAACCTTCCTTGCTGAAAGTGAAGAGGATTAAAAACCCTTACTGATGACAATCAAAGATCACAGCCTTCAGTATGGGTTGTACCTCAATGTAAAGAAAACAAAAGATTTTTGGTTGGCCTTTTGGCACTAGGTTGAGAGGGGTCCTGGTGTACCTCTGTGGGTTAAGACGCCGCGCTGCTATTACTTTTGAACTGCAGGGTCGGTGCGGAAACCCTTTTGGGAGACTCAGATGTGCGTTCCATTTGGTCGGCTTTCTCTCACTGGTTGGAGAGGCGTCCCCGCATAGCGTGGTGGGTTAAAGTGCCAAGGTAAAGCCTTTTGAACTGCAAGGTCGGTGGTTCAAGCTCACCTGCTACCCCTAGGAAACCCTATACGGGAGATGCGGATGTGCGCTCCATTTGGTCGGCTGCGTTCCATTTGGTCAGCTCTCTCTCACTGGTTGGAGAGGCATCCCGGCATAGTATGATGGGGTAAGGTGTCACTGTAAAGCCTTTTGAATTGCAAGGTCAGGGGACGTGGATATGCGTTCTATTTGGTCAGCTTTTTCTCACTGGTTTGAGAGGCTTCCCGGCATAGCCCGGCAGGTTAAGGTGGCACTGTAAAGTCTTTCGAACTGCAAGGTCGGTGGCTCAAGCTCACCAGCCGCCCCTTGGAAACCCTATACGGGAAACGCCGATGTACGTTCTATTTGATCGGCTTTTTCTCACTAGTTGGAGTGGTGTCCCAGCATAATGCGGCGGGTTAAGGAGCCACTGTAAAGCCTTTTGAACTGCAAGGTCAGTGGTTCAAGCTAACCAGCTGCTCCGCAGAAACCCTATACAGGGGACACGGATGTGTGTCCTATTTGTTTTTTTATTTTTTCTTTTTTTTTCCATCACTGGTTTGAGAGGAGCCCC
>NW_006408726.1:2595377-2595963 GCF_000296735.1 Chrysochloris asiatica
TTCCGATTCTGTTTCTATTTTTTACCCAACTTCTGTTGTCAGGCTGCTACACAGTTTCCCTTCTGCTTTTGGAGGACTCTTTGTCCCCCTAAGTTACACAAGAAGAATCAGCAACCACTGCCAAAAAGCCAAGCAGCAATCACAGCTTATAAAATACCAAAACCCAGGCAAGAACCAATACCAGCTGTGATCTACCAGGAAAACAGGCAACAGCTGTGAAAGTTACTCTGAGTTAAGCAATAAAAAGAGGGAAAAGGGAAGACCACACCCTGATCACATCTTACTGGAAGCAATCAGAAAGCATAAAAACATAACAAAATACATAATCATTTAAGTATAAGGGCCACAGATAAACATTAAACATGTCTAAGAAGCAAAAGCAGATGACCACATCAGCACATGTCCAGAAAAAAGATAAAATATCTGAGACAAATGACCTAGAAGTCAACCTGGACTCCATTCTGGAAGGCAGGCAGGCCCTGGAAATGCCAGAGAAAGAATTCAGAAAAATGATTATAAAATGTTTCAAAACATTTTACAATGGAGTTGAGAAAAATAAGGAAGAAGTCAGAAAAGCACTACAGGA
>NW_006408726.1:2603508-2619134 GCF_000296735.1 Chrysochloris asiatica
ACTGTAGTGAATAATGCTTATCAGGATGGATTATGAGGGTTGGAAATGCAAAGGTAGAAGTTTTGTAACAAGGAAGGGAGTGATTAATTCTCCAGGATAGGAGCGGAGACCTCTGGGACCATCAACGGAGAAGAGCCAAGAGCGGGACCCTGCCCAGAGAAGCAGAGATGCCTGAGATGGAGACAGTGATGATGACGTGGAGTGATGAAGTGACTGGGGACTTTGGACCCAGTGAGGGAAAGGGACTGTGGCCCGAAAACTGGGGGGAGGAGGGGGAAGTGTAGGGGGCGGATATCTGGAATATACCCTTTGGGTGGTTGATGATGCATGGAGGGAATTGGAACCATGGCAGTGAGATGATATATGATGGAATGAATGTAAAACTGAAGTTCCCCCATGTAAACTATCATATAATTCACAATAAAACATTAAAAAAAAAAGAAAACAAAACAAAAATCCTCACCCCTGACCATTAAACAACATCCATATAAATGAAGAAAAGATTGAAGCTATCAAGGACTTCATTTTGCTTGGATCAACTATCGATACTCATGGAAGCAGCAGTCAAGATATCAAATGATGCATTGAGTTAGGCAAATCTGCTACACAAGATCTCATTAAAGTATTCTAGAACAAAGATCTCAGTTTGAGTACTAAGGTGTGCCTGAACTAAGCAATGGTATTTTCAATAGTTTTGTAAACATGTAAAAGTTGGACAAGGAAGACCATAGAAGAATTAATGCATTTGAATTATGGTGTAGGATAGTAATGGTACCATGCACTGCTAGAATAGCAAACAAATCTGTGTTGGAAGATGTGTTGCCAGAATGCCCCTTAGAAGCCAGAATATTGAACTTCGTACATATTATCTATGGGATGAGTCCCTCGAGAAGGACATAATGCTACATAAAGTGGGGGGTCAGTGAAAAAGAGGAAAACACCCAAGGAGATTGAAGGCACAATGACAGCAGCAGTGACTCAAGCCTCACAATGATTGTGAGGATGGCACAGGACAGGCAGTGTGCATATTGTTGCTATGAGCTGGAATCAACTCAACGGCACCTAACAACAGTAACAATAGTTTGCTATCAGTGAACATGAGGGCATCCGCTTTGTTCTGTTTTCTTTAATATTGCTTTGGCTATTCAGAGTTTCTTTCCTTTCCTTATGAAATTGGTCATTATTTTTTCATTTCATTAATGAATATTGTTGGGATTAGTAATCATGCATTGTGTTTGTGGATTTTTTTTAGGTACAGTTGATAATTGCAATATATTAAATCTCCCTATCCATGATTATTGGAAGTCTTTCAATTTTTATAAATGTATTATAATTTTCATTGCATATGTTTTCCAGGTTCTATTTAGCATAATTCCTAGGTATTTCATTGATTTGGGAATCATTGTAAATGACACTGTTTTCTTAGTTTCTCTTTTAGAATAGTTTTTGTTAGTTTTGAGAAAAATGAACTGATATTTGTGTGATGATCTTGTAGCCTACAAAATTATTAATTTCTGTTAGTTCCAGCATTTTTTTTATGAGATAATTTGGAACTTCTATGCATAGGATAATGTCTTCTGAAAATAGAGTTTTACTCTTCCATGCAGATTTAGATGTCATTTATATCTCTTTCTTTTCTTACTACTCTTCTAGGACTTCCAGTATAATGTTGAATAATGGGCATGTTTGTCTTGATCACATTCTTGAAGGGAAGGTTCACAACCTTTGCTTGTTGAGTATAAATATGTGGCCATTGGTTTTGCCTTGATTATGTTGAGTATTTCCCTATTATTCCTATTGTGTTGAGCATTTTTTTCAGGAAATAATGTTGAATTTTTTAAACATATTTTCTTCATCAATTTATATAATCCTGATTCTTTTCCTTTGTTTAATTTATATGGTATATTACACTGATTGATTTTCTGTTGAACCACCTTTATAAACCTGGTATGAACTCCATATGAAAATGGTGTAGAGGTTTTTGTTTTGTTTTGTTTTTTTAATGTTATATTGGCTACAATTCTGTTGAAAATATATGCATCTATATTCAAAAGGGAATCCTGGAATGAAACTGTGGGTTAATGCACTGGACTGCAAAGTCAGTTTGAACTGCAAGGTCGGTGGTTTAAGCTCACTAGCCACTCCTTGAAAACCCTATACATGGTTGTTATGGCTCAGATCTGACTCAACAGCACTAAACAATAACAACAACAACATATTCAAATGGGATACTGGTCTTATTTTTTAATGTTTTTATGCTTGATTTAGGTATCAGGGTTATTCTGATTTCCTAAAAAGAGATTGCTAGTGGGGAATGAGTGTCAACTAGGAATGGGGCCAACTCTTCTCTGAATGTTTGGTAGAATTCTTCATTGCAGCCATCTGGTCCTGGACTTTGATGTCATTGGCAGTTTTTTGATGACATTGTTCATCTTTTGTAATGGATCTGTTTCAATTTTCTTCTTATTTCTGTTAATTAGGGCAGGTATGTAGATGGAAGCAAATGCACAGAGTCACTGTACCAAAAAAAGTTGGATAATGTTCAACAGTTTCAAAAGGTGGCATATAATCAAGAGCCAATTATACTGAAGGAAGAAGTCCAAGGTGCACTGAAGGTATTGGCAAACAACAAGGTACTGGGAAATGATGGAAGACAATTTGAAATCTTTCCACAAACTTGAATCATCCACTCATCTAGGCCAAGAAACTTGCAAGACAGCTACCTGGCTAATGGATTGGAAGAGATTCATAGTTTTGCCCATATCAAATATAAGTGACCAAACAGAAAGTTGAAATCATCATACCTATCATTAATATAACATGCAAGTAAAATTTTGCTAAAGATAATTCAAAAATGACTGCAACAGTGCATTGACTGGGAACTTCTAGAGATTCAACCCAGATTCAGATATGAAAGTGGAAGAAGGGATGACATTGCTAGCATCAGTGTATTTTGGCTGAAAGCAGAAAATGCCAGATAGAAGTTTATCTGTGCTATATTAACTAAGCAAAGACTTTCAACTATGTGAATCATGACATCTATGGACAATATTGCAGAAAATAAATATTCAGGAACACTTAATTGTGTTCATGAGAAACTGAGAAACATAGACCAACAAGCAATCATTCAACCAGAACAAGAGGACACAGAATGGTTATAAATAAGTAATGGTTACAAATAAGTGCTATGGACTGCCAAAATAACAAACAATTCTGTATTGGAAGAAGTACAGTCAGAATGCTCCTTGGATGCCAGGATGGCCGGACTTCATCTCTCACACTTCGGATATATCATCAGAAGGGACCAGTAACTGGAGAAGAATATTGTGGTTGATAAAGTGGAGTGTTGGAGAAAAAGGGGAAGATCCCCAATGAAATGGATTGGCACAGTAGTAGCAGCACTAGGCTGAACCATAACAACAATTGTGAAGTTGGCACAGGATCAGGCAGTGTTTCATTCTGTTTTGCATAGTATCACTATGTGTTGGTACCAACTTGATGTAACCTAACAACAACAGCAAAGTGGGAAGTCAATGAAAAAGAGGGAGACCCTCAATGAGATGTATTGGCAGCAGCAATGGGATCAAGTGTAACACTGTGAGACTGGCACAAGGCTGGTCACCTTCTGTTGTGCATTGGGTTGCTATGGGTTAGAACTGACTGGACAGTACCTAGCAACAAAAACACATTTCTCCATATTCTTGCACATTTCATTATACTTTACTTTATCTTCTTGATCTACCTTTTGAAATTTTCTCTTTTGATCTTTGACTTTATCATTTCTTCCATTCACTTTAGCATTTCTACACTGGAAAGAAAATTTTATAGTGTATTCTGACATCTAAGTTTGACTTCTATGTGTTTTCAGGATTTAGATAATCAAAAGGTAAGAACATAGTCAGCATTTCTTAAGATGAAAGAACTAAAATTCAAATTCAAATATCAACTTGAAAAACTGAAGTACTTTATAGGCAAAATATTAAATGATGTAGATAGCATCAACAGAAGAATGAAGGTATAAACAGATTCAGTATATCAAAAAACAGTTACTTCTCAGCTATTTCAGGATATAGTACATGATCAATCGCTAATGGCACTGAAGGTAAAAGTACAAGCTGAACTGAAGGTATTGGTGAGAAACGAGGCTCCAGAAATTGATGGAATACAAACTGATATATTTCAATGAACTGGACACATTCACTCATCTATGTCAAGAAATTTGTAAGACAGCTACCTCACCAACTGACTGGAATAGATCCACATTTGTACTCACTCCAAAGAGAAGTGACCCAATGGAATGCAGAAATTATAAAAAAAAATTAATAATCACATGTGAGTAAAATTGTAATTTCTATGTTTGTTTGTTTTTTCTTTATTTCTTTCTTTCTGTTGTTGATTTTGCACTTCCATGCATTATGGTCAGAAAAGATGTATTGTATGATTTCAATCTTTAAAAATTTATTGAAACTGTTTTTGTTTCTTAGCATATAGTTTATTCTATAAAATGTGCCATGAAGTTTTCTGACACTGGATTGAGTATTCTTAGTATGCCTTTAAGGTCCAGTTGTATTACAGTTTTATTTCAATTTTCAACATCTGAAGTGATCTTCCTTTTAGATATTGTCTTTATAATTGAAACTGGTTTGCTAAACTGTGTCCTACTATTATTTGGAATTGTCTATTTTTCCTTTCATATTAGTATTTATTTCACATATTTTGGTACATTGTTGTTGTTGCTTGTTGTTAGCTGCCATCTGACAATAGAACAAAACACCATGGGCTGACTTAGGAGCACCTCACTGTGGTATATTTGCTTTTTTTTTTAACACTTTGAAGGGGTCTTTTGTAGCAGAGTTGTCCAATATAATATACCCTCTGATCCAAGTAAAATAAAATCCTTGACAACTTCAATCTTTCCTCTACTTATGATGATGTTTATTGATTCAGCTACAAGGATTTTTTGTTTTTTTTAATTTAGTTGCAATCCATTCTGTTTGCTGTATTGTTTAGCCTTTATCAGTAAGTGCTTCAAGTCTCCTTTACTGTCAAGAGGCAAGATTTTGTTATTTGCATATTTTGGGTTGCTATTGAGCCTCCTCCATTCACGATGTTATATTCTTCTTCATATGGTCCAGCTTCTTAAAATATTTGCTTAGCACACAGACTGAATAAGTATGGAGAATGGATGGAACCTTGACATATACCTTTTCTGATGCCAAACCATTTAGTATCTCCTTGTGCTATTCAAATGACTGCCTCTTGGTATTATGTACAGGTTCCGTATGAGCACAATCAAGCATTCTAGAATTTCCATTCTTTGCAATATTATCCACAAGCTAAATGCCTTTGCATAGTCAATAAAAGACAAGTGAACATCTTTCTAGAATGCTCTGCTTTCAGCCAAGATTCATCTGACATCAGCAATGATAACCCTCCTTCTATGTCCTCTTCTGAATCTGGTTTGAATTGTTGGCACTGTATTGCTGAAACCTTTATTTTATTTTATTTTTTCCATTATATTCAGCTTAATTCTACTTTCAAGGAGATCTGGTAGCATAGTGGTTATGAATCGGGCTGCGAACCAAAAGGTCAGCAGTTCAAAAATGCCAGCTGTTCCGCGGGAGAAAGATGAGGTTTTCTGCTCCAGTAAAGATTTACAGCCTCGGAAACCGTGTACAGGGCGGGCGCTATGAGTTGGAACCGACTCCAATGGCACATAACAACAACAACAACAATTCTACTTTCATGGGATATTATTGATACTGTTGAATATTTTCTGCGTTCTGTTAGGTCATCTTTCTTTGGAATATGCACAAATATGAGTCTCTTCCAGCTGTCTGACCAAGTAGCTGTCTTTCAAATTTCTTTGCCTAGACTAATGAGTATTTCCAGTGGGATATCAAGTTGTTGAAACATTTCATTTAGTATTCCTTCAATTTCTGAATCCCTGTTTCACATTTAAACCTTCAGTGTATCTTGGGTTCTTTCAATACCATCAATTTTTTATCTAAAGTTCCCTCCTGAAATGGTTGAATGCCAACCAATTCTTTCTAATACAGTGTTTGTGTATTTCTTCCATCTTCTTCTCTTGTTTCTATACCATTCAGTGTTTTACCCATAGAATTCTTCTATATTGCAAATTTAGACTTGAAATTTTTTTAAATTGCTGTTAGGTTTATACATATTTATAATTGGTATGTCTTCTGGTTGGACTGACCCTTTTATGATTATGTAAAGTGTTTTTAATCTCTTATTTTTTAAATTTAAATTCAATTTTATCTGATATCATAATGTCTTTTGTTGTTTACTGATTGCATGTAATGTTTTTCTCTATTTCTTTTTATTTTCAGTCTCTGTGCCTTTATGTCTAAGGTGTGTTTACTGTTGACAGCAAAAGAGTGGTTTATATTTCATTTTGTAATGTTTTATCCTTTGTTACTTTCTTTGGCAAGGAGGATTTAAAACACTTATATATAAGATAGTTACTGCTATTATTTTCCCTGTGTCCTTTTTGCTTTCTTCTCACATATTTAGCACCATATTCTAGAAACTATCAATTCTTTGAGTAAGTCTAACTTCAACAGGAGAAATATTTTCTATAATTTGCTTTTGATTGGTCCTTTTATTGAGATTTTGAATCTATTGCTATTTTTTTTTAACTTTTTATTGTGAATTGAGTGAAGGCTTACAGAGCAGATGAATCAGTTTTATATTCAATTAATCATACACTTCATTTCATATCATCATTAAAATAAAACATCATGAGTCCTACTTCTCTGTTATTCAATCAAGATGGCAGATAGGGTAGATGTGTAGTGAGGAGCTCCATCACCAACAACACAGAATACTGGGCCAAGCAGGCTCAGGGGATAGTGCTAGAACTCTGAACCACATATAAAGGAATATTGAGAAGATTGGAAGGCTTACAGCTAGGGGAATTTGTAGCAGAATCAAGAAATCCATTGCTTTCTAAAGCAAGATGCTCAGCTAGTCCCAGAGTCACCATCTTGGGAAAGATCAAGTGGGGGAAGGTTCAGAACAGCCACTAACACCTGACAGAACCACGAAGATATAGGTGTGGGCATTTTTATTTTGGTATCTGTTCATTGGTCTTTGCTATCTATGCACCTCCATTCTGGTGACTAGAGGGGATGCCAAAGCAAATAGATATACCACCCCCACCCCTGGAGGGTTCTACTATGCATGTGCACATAGCTCCTCAAAATTTAAAGTGACAGTTTCCACATAAAACCAAACAGCTACAACTCGTCTGTCAGTTTGTCGTACTGTGATGGCTTGTGAGTTGCCATGATTCTGAAAGCTATGCCACTAGTATTTTAAATAATCAGCAGGATCACCTATGATAGACAGGTTTCAGATGAGCTTCCAGACGAAGACAGACTAGGAAGAAAGAGTGATGAACTACTTCCAAATCCTTAGTCTCTGAAAACCTTATGAATAGCAGAGAAACACTGTCAGATATAGTGCCAGAAAATGAGCACCTCAGGTTGGAAGGTACTCAAAATGTGACTGGGGAAGAACTGCCTCCTCAAAGTAGAGTTGACTGTGATGATGAGAATGGAGTAAAGCTCGTGGGAGAAAAGCAGGACCTTCATTTAATGATGGAGCACAACTCAAAATGAAGAGAAACTGCTGTAAATATCCATTGAAAATTAGAACATGGAATGTACAAAGTATGACTCTAGAAAAATTGGAAGTTGTCAAAATGAAATGGAATGCATAAACATCGATATCTTCAGCATTAGTGAGCTGAAATGGACTGGTGTTGGCCATTAGGAATCTGAAAAACACATGGTTTACTATGCCAGGAATGACAAATTAAAGAGAAATAGTCTTGCATTCTTTGTCAAAAAGAACATATCCAGATCAGTCATGAGGTACAACACTGTATGTGATAGGATAATATCCATGTGCCTACAGGGAAGCCCAGTTAGTATCACTATTATTCAAATTTATGCAGCCACCACAAAGCCAGTGAGGATGAAGTAGAAGAATTCTACCAACTATTACAATAAAATGTGCAAAGATCTGAAAACCAGAAAACCAAAAAGGAAGACCATACTCAGCATTTCTCAAGCTGGGGAAACTGAAGAAAAAATTCAAGCCTCAACTTTCATTATTGAAAGATTCTCTGGGCAAATTATTGAATGATGCAGAAATCATCAAGAGAAGATGGAAGTAATACACAGAGTCACTGTACCAAAAGGAAATGGTTAATGTTCAACCATCTTAAAAGATAGCATATGATCAAGAGCCAATGATACTGAAGGAGGACATCCAAGGTACATGGAAGGAATTGGCAAAGAATAAGGCACCAGGAATTGATGGAATTAAAACTATAATCTTTTAAGGAATTGAGGCAGCATAGGCAGCACTCACTCATCTCTGCCAAGAAATTTGGAAGACAACTATGTGGTCGACTGATTGGAAGAGATCCATATTTGTGTCCATTTCAAACAGAGGTGATGCAACAGAATGCAGAAATTATTGGACAATCTCTTTTATATCCCACAGGAGTAAAGTTTTACTAAAGGTAATACAGAAATCACTACAATCATACATTGACAGAGAACTTCCAGAGGTTCAAGCTGGATTCAGAAGAGACCATGGAATGAGGGATATCATTGCCTATGTCCGATGGATCTTGGCTGAAAGCAGAGAATATCAAAAAGATGTTTACCTGTGATTTATTGACTATGCAAAGGCTTTCGATTGTGTGGATCATGACAAGCTATGGACAGCATTGCAAAAGCATGAGTATTCCAGAACACTTAATTGTACTTGTGAGGAATCTGTACCTGGACCAAGAGGCAGTTGTTCAAACAGAACATGGGAACACTGAAATTTTTAAAATTAAGAAAGGTGTGTGACAAGGTTGTATTCTTTCACCATACTTATTCAAGCTGTATGCTGAGCAAATAATATGAGAAGCTGGGTTCTATGAAGAAAAACCTGGCATCAGGATTGGAGGAAGCCTCATTAACAACCTGCGATATGCAGATGATACAACCTTGCTTGCTGAAAGTGAAGAGGACTTAAAACATTTACTGATGAAGATCAAAGAGCACAGCCTTCAGTATGGATTACATCTCAATGTCAAGAAAACAAAAATCTTCACCACTGGACCAATAAACAACATTCTTATCAACAGAGAAAAGATTGAAGTTGTCAAGGACTTCATTCTTATCGGATTAACTATCAACACTCACGGAAGCAGCAGTCAAGAGATCAAACTACGTATTGCATTAGGCAAATCTGCTGTACAAGATCTTTTTCAAGTGTTGAAGAGCAAAGATGTTAGCTTGAGGACTAAGGTGTGCCTGACCCAAGCCATGGTATTTTCAATAACCTCATATGCATGTAAAAGCTGGACAGTGAATAAGGAAGACCATAGAAGAATTAATGCATTTGAATTATTGTGTTGGAGGAGAATATTGAAAGTGCCATGGTCTGCCAAAAGAACCAATAGATCCGTTTTGGAGGAAGTGCAGCCAGAGTGTTCCTTAGAGGCCAAAATGGCCAAACTTTGTCTCTCATACTTTAGGCATATTATCAGGAGAGACCAGTTGCTGGGGAAGGGTATCATGTTTGGTAAGGTGGAGGGTCAGAGAAAAAGAAGAAGACCCCCAATGAAATGGATTGGCCAAGTGTCAGCATCGATGGACTCAAGCGTGGCAACAATAGTGAGGTTGGCCCAGGATCTGGCAGTGTTTTGTTCTGTTGTGCATAAGATTGCTATGGGTCGATACCAACTTGATGACACCTAACAACAACGATCCTACTTCTCCCTGTGTTTCTCAGTTCAATTCCTCCTTTCCCAACCCTTCTGAATTTTATCCTTGAGTTAATGTTGCTCTTTTCATCTTGCATGATTATCCCTTCTATGTTGTACATACCTTATAAGTATTGTTTTTCCCCTGTATAATCTACCTATTATTTTGCTGAAATTTGAACCATAAGTTTTAACTTGGATCATTTTCTTTTTTATTTTATTTAAAAAAAAAATTATATATGTATATTTTTTTATTGAGGAAATTTTACTGATTGGGCACCCTGGTAACACAGTGGCCAAACACTTGACTAGCAACAAAAAGTCCAGGGCTAACACTCAACCAGCCACTCCCAGAAGAAAGATAAAGCTGTCTGACACCACGGAGAATTTGTTGTTGTTAAGTTCTGTCGAGTAGGTTCCAACCCATAGCAACCTTGTATAGGGTTTCTGAGAAGTAGCTGGTGAGCTTGAAATGCTTACCTTGCAGTTCAAATGGCTTTGCAGTCTGGTGCATTAACCCACAGCACCACACCAGTACTCCACAAAGACTTATAGCCCTGGAAAAGTGCAGTGCCATCCAACCTCACAGGATTTCTATGAGTCAGAATCTACCCAGAGGAAGGTGAAATTTTATCTTCTAAGAACTGCTAGAGAGGATGCTTGCCATTAGGTAATTTTCAGAGCTGACTTATGAGTTCTGAATGCTTGAGCTCTGGAATTCACTACTCATGAATGGGAGCTGATTACACATTCTGATATAAATAGTTGGCTATACTTTCTTGTGGCAAAGTTTGGCAGGGAAGGAGAAGGAGGCTGTGCATGTCTTTCCTCCATCGGCATCCCTTCATAGACTCTCTCATGGTGTCCTTCTATGGGATGGGATGCAGCTGTTTTCCTCTCTATCATCCGTCAGTCTGAAATATGTCCCTTACGTGGCTGCCCTTTTGTTTCCTCCTGCCTCTAGTGCCAATTGGTCTTGGATGTCAGTGAGATTCAAAAACACTCTTTGAATGTACCTTAGTCTTCCTTTGCCCCCTTTCCAGTTGCATGGCCTGTGAACTCCTACAGCCAATATGTACCTCTTTTAAAACATCAGATTATACCTTCCTCAGATTAGCTCTCTTTCTTTGTTCCCTGTTTGAGTGCCCAGCACTGTCTCAAAATGATTGTAATAAATGAGTGCTCCCAATGTTAGTGGGTAGGTTCTACTAGCTTTTGTGTATGTGTGTGAACTGGGTGATAGTTTATATGGAGAATGTGAGCTTTACACCATTGTTTCATTGCAATGCTTTTCTTTTTTTGGAAGGGGGTGGGATGGAGAGACTTACACAAAAACACTCAAGAATATATAATAATTTAAACAATCAAAGGGCACATTCTACAAGCCTGCCTTCTGGCCACCAGCACTCAGTCCCTCTATTACCAAGAGTCTAGAGTCCTCAGCTGCTCCCTCTCTGCATATCCTCATCTCTGCCTCCATCTCTGGTGTTGCTGCTTCACTGGATAGGGTCCCGCATCTCGCTTGTGCTCTTCTTCTTTGATAATCCTAGAGTCCTCTGTTTCTGTACTGTAAGTTTAACTACTGCCCACTTTTTGTTATAAAACTTCTACCTTTACAATTGTGACAGTCGCAATTGTTCATGATAACAGTTACTCCAGTTACTCACTACTGAATTATAAGAATCTTATCACCATCTATTTTCACCAGACCCATCTAGATGATAAGATGAAAACTATTCAGTGGGGACTCTTTCTTCCCCCACACACTCTTAAACTAAGCCCCCTTTTGAAAACTTGTAAGCTAGTCACTTCATGTCTTTATTGTCCCCTCATTGTAGGTAGCTAGTGTCTAAGTTCTCAACCCTATCTACCCTGCATACAGAGGGGATAGCACTGATACTTGATATGGTGACTCCGTCCCTCTCTGTTAGTATTTTGAGATACTACATCCGTAGTATAGGTCTAGTTCATCAAATTGTAACAATTTACCCTCATTTCCTATATCAGAAATTGTTTTTTATAATCTACCTCTAGCCTAATTCCGATTATCAAGCCATTGAGGCTAAGCCAAATGAGTAATGTCTACAAGTTTGGGTGTTCTTGTGCATCTCCCCTCACTTCATATCATCTGGATGCTTTACTGTCAGCTCCAGCCCTTCTTGGCTATTTCCTTGTCCATGGTCTCAGGAGTCACCAGGTATTACCACATTTTGGACCAACTATCCCTTCCTTTTCTCTCTCTCATCTCTTGGTCAACAAGAGTTTATGGAACATGGTTGAACTCAGCCCATTTTTTCATTCCTGCCTTTCCCTCTCTTCCACTCATCAGAAGACCAACATTGTTGCCAGCAAGCTCACATTCCTGCTTATGTGTTCCCTTTGAGTTTCAGTCTTAAAGAGGGGGTTGTCCTGAAGGGACATGATTGCTTGCCTTGATGGCTTCACAGTGAACAACTTACTTATTCTTTTAGTAGCCAATCATACTATCATTTTTGTTTTGTGTTTTTTCTGCTGATCTTTCTTTGAAGTTGTGTCTTCTGTTGCTCTAGCTGTTCCAGGCTGGTTTGCTTGTCTTTTCCAGTGGGAATGTCCCACCTCAGAAGGTTCTGGATGGGGATCAGGATTCCACTTAAGGTCCTATGCACTGCAAAGGCTCTGCTAGAGGTCTGTTCCACTAAGCAAGTTCTAGAACCCCTTTTAGGCATTCCAATTGGTTATAGGCTAAAGACAGGCTTGCAAGTGCCCATCCATGAAACAATGGATAAACAAACTTTGGTACATCCACACAATGAAATATTATGCTACCTTGAAGAATAACAAGGAAGCTTCAAGCCACCACATAACATGGATGAACCTTGAGGACATTATGCTCAATGATTTTCTGTAATCATGTTTCCCAGCATTCCTTTCTATCCCACTCAAGTATCTATTTTACAATAGTAGGCAAGGGAAATCAATATTTATAAGACAACCAAGCATCTTAGTATTATTTCCCCTCTTCAAAGTATGTCTCAATTCCTGTATCACAGGGCCCTGTTTTTTCAAGGTTGAACATGCATCACTATTTACTTCTGTCCCATTTAGCCCATGCAAACCTGTCTCAGTGTTCCCCTATCTACCTTGTTCTTCCACCACCTCCCCATTCTTGTGTATTGCCCTCCACCAAACCCAAACTATGATGTGTCTGCCCCCTACACTGTGCTCTACTGTCCTCTCCCTTCATCTTCCCCAACCCCCCACCTAACACCCACAAACAACAAAGATTTTTTTTTTTTTTTTAGTTTGGGTATCTTTTCTTAAGATTTTACAATAATGGTCTTATGCAATATTTGTCTTTTTGTAACTGACTAATTTCACTCAGCATAATGTCCTCAAGATTCATCCATTTTATACGGTGGCTTGCAGCTTTCTAGTTATTCTTCAAGGTAGCATAATATTTCATTGTGTGGATGTACCAAAGTTTGTTTATTCATTGTTTAATGGATGGTCAGTTATTGTCTCCATCTTTTTGTAATTGTGAACAGTGCTGCTATGAACATTGATGTGCATATATATACCCGTGTTATGGTTCATACTTTTTGTGGATCTATACCAAGTAGAGGACTTGCTGGATCATAAGGTATTTCTATTTCCAACTTTCTGAGGAAAGCCATCATATTTTCCAGTGTGGTGGGACCATTTTTCATTCCAACTAGCAATGTAGGAGGGTCCCAGTCTCTCCACATCCTTGCCAGCATTTATTATCCTCTGCATTTTTGAACTTCACTGTTATTGTTGGTGTGAGATGATGTTTTGATTTGCATCTCTCTAATGGCTATCAATCATGAACATTTCATCATACGATTATTGGCTGCCCAAATCTCCTCTTTGTTGAAGTGTCTGTTCATGTCCTCTGCCCATTTTTTTAATTGGGTTATTTGTCTCTTTTTGTAGAGGGGCTGTAGTTTCCTATAGATTTTAGAAATTAGTCCCTTGTCTGATATGTCATTGCAAAAGATTTTTTCCCATTCTGTGGGCTCTCTTTTACTCTTTTGGTGAAGGTTCTACTAGCTTTTATGCTGTTTTTGCTCCTCCTCTCCCAGTTTCTTGACTCATTCTCATTCTCCAGTAACTAAATTTGCATGTAGAGTTCTGAGATCTTAACCTGCACTTGTTTTAATTTGCTGCTTTGTGAACTAGTTGGTAGGGAAATAAATGGGACTGTCCCATCTCTTCACCATGTTGTTTGAACTTTCATCTATTAATATTTCACAAGGTTGCTAATTACATTCAAGGGGGGGAAACGAGTCTTTTCAATAAATAGTTCTTGTAAAATTGGTGTACTACATGCAGAAAAATTTTTAAAAGGATTGTACCTTATGTCAATAAAAAAAAAAAAAATTAAAAATGGCATAAGGATGTAAATGTGAAAACTGGAGCCTTAAAATTCTAACAACAAAAACAAAACAAGGACAAAGATACTGGACCTTGTTTTCAACAATGGGCTATCTGATAAACAAAAGCAAGGTCAGCAAAGACAAAAGAAGTAAACAGGACTTCTAGAAATCTGTATGTTTTTGTTCATCAAAAGGCTTTACAAAAAAAGTGAAAGAAAACCTAGTGATTGGGATTATACCTTCAGTAATCATATATGTCTTCTAATAATGCAATAACAACATTGCAAATGAAACTTTGACAAGTAAGCATCAGAAAGACAAGCCATCAAATAATGAGTGTCATGGATTGAATTGTATCCTCCCAAATATGTGTCAACTTGGACAGGCCATGATTTCCAGTATTGTGTGGTTGTTCTTCATTTTTTGATTTAATTGTTCTATGTGCTGTAAATCATATTCTCTGTCTGTGGTTAATGAGACAGGATTAATTAAAATTAGAAACGATTATGTTATGTTTATTATATTAATGAGGCAGGTTAAGATTCCATGCCACACCCTTTCACAGGGTAAGACAATGGTCTGATGTAAAGGACGTTTCCCCTTAATGTGTCCTGAATCACCTTTTATCTTAAAATACATAAAAGAAAAGATAAGCAAGTAAAGAAGGAGGGATCAAACTACCACCAAGAAAGAAAAGCCTAGAGTAGAGTATGTGTTTTGGACCCAGGGTTTATAACCCAGCATTTATAACCTCCAAAACCAGGAGTCCTAGTGTGGCACTGTGGGATAAGCAATGGACCACAAGGTCAGTTTGAACCAAAAGGTTGGAGGTCCAAACTAACCAGCCACTCCTTCTAAACTCTATACACTGTGAGTTAGAACTGACACAACGACATGTAACAACAAGACCAAAGTAAATATTGATGCTGATGCATGGAGCTCTCCAAGGAGCATCAAATCCACAGATGTCGAAAGAAAATAAGGACATTCCTCCAAAGTTCATGGTTAAAGAAAACTTTTCCCTAGAGTTGGCACTCTGAATTCTGACTACCTAAATTGTGAGAGAATGATGTTCTGCTTGTTAAGACCATTCACTTGTATTTTTATTATAGAAGTGATGATACAACCTTGAAAATATTTACTGATGAAGATCAAAGAGCACAGCCTTTGCTAGGGATTGTGTATCAATGTAAAGAAAATGAAAATCCTCACCACTGGACCAATAAACAACATTCCTATTAATAGAGAAAAAATTGAAGTTGTCAAGGACTTCAATTCTTCTTGGATCAACTATCAACACTCATGGAAGTAGCAGTCAAGAAATCAAACGACATATTGCATTAGGCAAATCTGCTGCACAAGAACATTTTAAAAAAAAGTTTTATTGTGAAATATATGATAGTTTACATGGGAGAACATTAGTTTTACATTCATTTTATCGTATATTGTTTCATTGC
>NW_006408726.1:2637419-2642492 GCF_000296735.1 Chrysochloris asiatica
GCTCAGGCCTCAGAGCCCAGCCCAGCAGATTCAAATGTACGTGATTTTTTACTTCACCTCCAAACTCCACAAGCTATAAGCCTTCAAACCTTTAACATATTCCTATCTCTGTGGTTCTGAGTTTTGGAGCTCTGCCCTGGATCTGCTTTGCCTGGTATTCTGTGTTATTGCTGACGGCTAACTTCACTACACATCCACCCTAGCCACCATCAAGCCCCACCTTGCACAAGACCTTTTTAAAGTGTTGAAGAGCAAATATGTCAGCTTGAAGACTAAGGTGTTCCTGATCCACATCATGGTATTTTCAATAACCTCATATGCATGTGAAAACTGGACAGTGAATAAGGAAGACCGTATAAGAATTGATGCTTTTGAGTTATGGTGTTGGAGGAGAGAATTGAAAGTGCCATGGTCTTCCAAAGGAACCAACAGATTTGTTTTGGAAGAAGTGCAGCCAGAATGCTTCTTGTTGGAGGCCGGGATGGCCAAACTTCATCTCTCATTCTTTGGGCATATTATCAGTAGGGACCAATTGTTGGAGATGGATATCATGTTTGGAGGGTCAGAGAAAAAGACTCCCAGCGAGATGGATTGGCAAAGTGGCAGCATCAATGGGCTCAAGCATGGCAATGAAAGTGAAGTTGGCCCAGGATTGGGCAGTGTTTCATTCTGCTGTGCATAAGATCATTATGAGTCTGTACTGACTCGATGGCACCTAACAACAACAACAACAAATTGTAAGAGAATAATTTTCTGCTTGTTAAACCATTCACTTATGGTATTTTTGTTATAGAAGTACTAGATAACTAAGCCAATGTACAAAAAACTTGAATACACATCACACCAAAGAGGATATTGAAATGGCCAACAAATACATTGTTGTTGTTATGTGCCCTTGAGTCGGTTTCTACTCATAGCAACCCTGTATAGGGTTTCCGAGACTGTAAATCTTTATGGAGCAGAAAGCCTCATCTTTTTCCCGTGGAACCATTGGTAGTTTCAAACTGCTGACTGTGAGAATTTCAGCCCAATTTGTAACCACTCTGGTAGCGTAGTGGTTATGAATCAGGCTGCGAACCGCAAGGTCAGCAGTTCAAAACTACCAGCTGCTCCGCGGGAGAAAGATGAGGCATTCTGCTCCCGTAAAGATTTACAGCCTCGGAAACCCTGTGCAGGGTCGCTATGAGTCAGAACCGACTCCAAGGCACACAACAACAACATGCTACATTAAGAGTCTTTAAAATCAGAGAGAAGCAAATTAAAACTACCATAAGAAAAGATTCATTACTACTAAGATGTTGTTTGTTGCTGTCTCATTGACTCTAATTCATGGTGACTGTTTGTTTCATTCCCACAACTGTTGTTTCAGCCTATTGCTGCAGCCACTCTGAGGTACTTCCTTTTGTTTTACTGAGCCTTACTTTAGCAAGAATGGAGGCACTGGTTCCTCCTGATAGTATGTCCAAAGTATGTGAAACAAAGTGTCACTATCCTTGTTTCTAAGAAGCATTCTGTTTGTACTTCTTCCAAGACAGATTTTTTTTGTTGTTGTTCTGGCAGTCCTTGGTACTTTTAATATTCTTTGCCCAACCATAATCCAAATGCATGAATTCACTGGTCTTCCTTGTAGAAAAGCCACTGCTAGTAATATAACCAAAGGATTTGAAAGCAATAATGCAACTGACAATTTTCAGTGTATCATTATTCATGTTATGAAAAATGTTTCAATAATCTAACTTCCCACCAATGGATAAATGGATAAACAAAACATGGTACATGGTAACATTGGGATATGGCTCACCCAGAAAGAGAAATGATATCTGGATACATTTCAAAACAAGCATATATATAGAAAACATCCTGAGTGAAATAAGTGATTAATAAAAGGAAAAATATTGTATAACTTCATATATTAATAAGGCAAAACCAAACAAATGTATAAAGAACAAAGGCTATTGGTGGTTGTAGGGTCAGAAGATATGTGGAAAAAGGAAATATTGCTTATGGAAAATTGATATTTTTTATAATGATGGAAAATTCAAATTGATGAAAGGGAATGATTACAGTAACAATTAATATGATTGTTTCCAGTAAGATGTACACATGTTAAAAGTTGAATTGGCAAATGTTGTGTAGTATTTACAAGGGGACTTAAAATGTTTTTGAAAAATTCCCATTATTTTTTAACTGCATTTTTCCATGAATTTTTTGAAAAACCTTCAGGTATTTTACAATGACTAAACAGAAGCTCAGTGCTAAAGCTGAACCAGAAATCTGATAGAATTTTATTTTCTGATTTGGAGATTTAGGATCATGGGTTCATGGGATATTCCAGTTAATTGACTTAGTATTATTTTCATTGCTTCTGTTGTACTTTCCAGTTTGATATATGTTGTTGTTGTTAAGTGCCATTGTCAGTTCAGACTCATAGTGACCCTATGTAGGATTTCTGAGCAGCGGTTAGTGAGTTTGATCTGCCAACATTGCAATTCAAGTCGGCCTTGCAGTACATGTACTAACCCACAGCATCACAATAGAACTTCATAGTTTGTTGTATAGGGTTTGAAGATTAAAAGCTTGAGAGTAGCCAGTCAAGGTACATAACCCTCTAATCACCTGGAACAAAAGAGGAATATAAAGAATGAGGAAGAGAAGGAGGCAATGGAATGTATGAAGAATTGCCTTCATGAATATTGGTCATGTATACCATGAGACCATAGCAACTGGATGGTGACAGGTTACTGTTACTATCATATTCATTAAGTACTAAAGAAAAATTCTGATCAAAGCAGTGAAAATTCAGAGCATATTTTAAATTTTACTGAGATTCTTAGTTCCTGAATGCTTTATGGACCCTTTAAAATATTGCTTAAATCTTTTCTTTTTCTTTTTAAGCTTTTATTGTGAATTGAGTGATAGTTTACTTTGAAAGAACACCAGTTTTATAATCATCCTATCCTATTCCATTGCACTGCAATGATTACAATCCCCTCTATGCATCATCATTCAACAGTATTTCCTTCTATTACCTCTGGGTTTCTGTTTGGGGTTTTCTTTGGATGTACACAAAAACACTCAGGAATATATAATAATTTAAATAACCAAAGAACAAATTCTGCAAGCCTGTCTTCTCCTAGGTGTCAGAACACAGCTTTTCTCTTTCCATTAGTCTAGAGTTCTCAGCTGCTCTGTCTGTCCATGTATTTATCTTTGCCTCCATTTCTGGCATCACTGCTTCTCTTGATGTGATCAAAACAGACAGTACTGAAGGAAGAAGTCTAATCTGCACTGAAGGCATTGGCAAGAATCCAGGAATTGAAAGAATACAAATGAAAACTTTAAACAGACTGATGAAGCATTAGGAGTACTCCCTCATCTATTACAAGAAATTTGGAAGACAGCAAGCTGGTCAACTGAGTGGAATAGATCCATGTTTGTGCCCATTCCAACAGAAAGGGGAAACAATATAATTAATATTGTATGCAAGTTAGACATGGCTGAAGATAATTAAAAAACATTTACAATGAGATGTTGACAGAATTGCCAGAGATTCTTGTAGGATTCAGAGGAGAACGTGGAGCTAGGGACAGCCTTACTGACATCAGATAGTTCTTGGCTGAAAGCAGAGAATACCAGAAATATGTTAATTTGGGCTTTATTAACTATGCAAAAGCTTTTTTGTATGGATTGTGACAAGCTATGGATAACATTGCCAAGAATGGGTATTCCAGAATACTTAATTGATGCTCAGGAGGAACCTGTACATAGCCCAAGAGGCACTTGTTTGAACAGAACAAGGATATATTGAATGGGTTAAAATCAGTTAAGGTGTATGCCAGGGCTCAATTCTTTGACCATACTAATTCAATCTGTATTCTGAGCAAATAATTTGAGAAGCTGGTTTATATGAAGGAGAATGTGGCATCTAAATTGGAAGAAGACTTATTGACACGTGAGATATGCAGATGATACAACCTTGCTTTCTGGAAGCGACGAGGACTTAAAATACCAGTGAAAATCAAAGACTGCAACCTTGTGTATGGATTGAACCTTAAGAAAACAAAAATCCTCACTACTGGAACAATAAATAATATTATCATAAATGTAAAAAAAATGGACACTATCAAATACTTCATTTTATTTGCATATACAATCAACACTCATAGAAGTAACTGTCTGGAAATCAAAAGATATATTGCATTAGGCAAATCTGCCATATAAAACCTCTTTTAAGTGTTCATGAACAATGATGTCAGTTTCAGGACCAAGGTATACCTTATCCAAGTCATAGTATTTTCAATCATCTCATATGCCTATGAAAATTAGAAAATGGATAAGGAAAACAGTAGAAGAACTGATGCATTTAGCTAGGGTGTCTAGAAGAATATTGAGAGTACAATAAGTGTCCAGAAGAACAAACAAATCTGTCTTGGAAAAAGTACTGCCAGTATGCTTCTTAAAAGCCATGATGGTGAAATACTTAGGACATATTATCAGAAGGAACCTGTTCCTGGGTAAGGACTTTATGCTTGATAAAGTGGAGGGACAAGCAGAAAAAAGGAAGATTCCCTATGAGATAAATTGCTGCAGTGACAGCAGTCATAGGTTCAATTATAACAATTGTGAGGAAGACAAAGAAATGGGCAGTGTTTTGTTCTGTTGTGTATAGATACAGTTGCTAAGAATTGGAAAAAACTGCATAGTCCCTGATAACAATAACTACAAGCCAAGTCAAAGGGGAAAAATTTGAGAAGACATGGACATTCCACACAGGTATTAGTAAGTATGAACTGACTAGGGACAGGCAAAATGCGCTGCTCAGCAGACTATTGTACGCAGTAGGTACAGTTTGTTTAATGGAAGCATTGAAAGGTATGGCTTAAATGGAAAGTTGGAGTAGATAACGCTGAGAGGAACAGTTGAAAGAATATGAGGAGCTAAAAATGGACTTTTCATGGTGTCCATAAGAGCCTGTAGAAATTTACTTTAAAAAAAAAAAAAAAAAAAAACCAAAATGCAGACACAGCCTAGGCATCACTGAAGATGCATAACTACAGAAGGAAGTTGACTCTA